>NW_012116899.1:60632-108425 GCF_000951035.1 Colobus angolensis palliatus
CTTAACATTAGCTCAGTGAGAATGCAGACCTCTAGAACTACAGGGTGATACATTTATGTTGTGTGAAGCCAATAAGACTGTGGCAATTAAAACTGCAGCGTTGGAAACTAATGCAAGGGGGAGAGATGTCTTTCAGCTCACTGAGCACATGGTTGTCCTCTGTTCTTGGAAATATTTCCACCTTGTTTTCTGGTGTCAGTTATGACAAGGAACAGAGAAAATTTTTCTGAGAGAAGAGGTAGCACAAGAATTCTTTTCAGCTAGAAAATCTCTTTGGCAAAATCCCATGATTATCTCTTTTCCGATCTGGGTATCACAGAGTTTAGGGGTCAGAACTCACAGCACATGATAGGAGGAAGAGGATTTTGTTTGTTGATTTGTTTTCATTTTAGGAGGGATAATTAGATTTTCAGGACACAATCTGAGAGGGAGACTGAGTCAGAGCTATTGTAAGAGAAAGAGGAGATGTGGAAGGAGTCAGGGCAATGAAACATGTGTCCCTGCTCCCAAATCTAAAAGAAAGTCATTGATTTTAGAAGATGAAGCAAAGCTCTTTACCTTCTACCATCTCATGAAGGCTCAATTTTTTCCCAGAGTTTCTGTTCCTCCTTCACTCCCCTGACAATGCACTGTGGAGCTAATCACATGTGCCCTGAATCCCTGCTCCTGTCCCAGGCTGGGAGAGGTTCACTGTCCTCACCATGCCCAACAGGCTAGAGCTGGTGCCCTACGCACCAAAGAAGAAGAGGATGGTTTCTGTGCAGGTGATAAGGGCTTTACCACAAGTTACGTTTCACTACAATTCTAAGTAAAGTTTTGTGGAGTGAAGAGAACATATGGGCAACTTTATCTGGTGGGCTTGGAAGAGGCCAGGTTCTGAGAATGACAATGAATTCACACGTCTACTTTTTCGGATAGCAAATGATAGCTTTAGCAATTGTGGCAATGTGGACTTGTGTACACATGGGCAACACATGAGCCATGTTGTACCATCACCATCTGCACCAGTGCTGATTCAACTGTTGCCATCTCTGGGTACCTGACTCCCCACAGCAGAAACAAATACCATCAGAAATTTGATGATAATTTGGAAATTAGATCAATTTCTCTGGAGGTGGTTGTAACACATTTGTACTAGGATTCTTCTGTATTCTTCATAAATGTCTACCTTTTCTACTGACCTCTAATTGACTATTACAGTGCTCAGAATCTGTACGTTTTATTGATATGGGAATCTTTCATACTCAGGGCCCTACTATGTGGGGAAAGAAATGAAAT
Organism: Colobus angolensis palliatus; assembly: GCF_000951035.1. Taxonomy (NCBI): domain Eukaryota; kingdom Metazoa; phylum Chordata; class Mammalia; order Primates; family Cercopithecidae; genus Colobus; species Colobus angolensis. The sequence continues at coordinate 61,911 of NW_012116899.1, forward strand.
AATAGATACATGATCATGGCATCAACAGATCCTATCAAATACTTCATCCAACAGGTCCTATCAAATACGTCACCCAAGGAAGTCCATGGGGGTATGACCTACCAACTTCAGACACTTTCCTTCAATATGTGCTGAATCTTTAAACTGATGACCATGTTAACATGAAGCAATGGTTTAGGAAGCCCTAGGGCAAAAGTAGGAGCAAACTCTCTTATGATTCACAGGAACACAACTGGGTTCCATGGGTTTCCAGTCACGCAATTTAAGACCCTGCTGACCACAGGGCCTCATACATAGGAGTGGATGCCTTTACTTGTATCCTCAAGTAAAATACATGGAATAATCTAAAGTGAAACCTAAAGCTATGGCGATGCAGGGTTACCCAATGTCAATACACACAAGGGCAACCAAATAATTACCTATTTCAGCAAAGTTAAACAGTAAAACTATCATGAAGTGATAGTTCTCTGCTCTGTATTTGGTGACAGGAGTATGTCAGGGAATATGTCTGGACTGAAAGATAGTGAAGAACACATGTCAAAATCAGATGATGATTACCCTCAAATTAATATAAAGTAAAACTAGGAGTCATTCAAACAAAACAGATAAAATCATATATTTTAAAATAAATCCAAGATTGATATGTGACCCAGCTTTGGCTCCAGCTCTTCCAGAAGATAACAGTCTCCAGGGCTCACCAAGTGCATTCACATTCTCTTAGTTCTGTACCAGCAGCATGTGTCGTGTGTGCTCATTTTCTGTTTCAGACCTCACACTACAAATCAACCTTTTCAAAGTAACCCTAACCATACACTGGAATCAAACAGGAATAATTTAAATTATTGATACCTGCTCTGACCCTTGCCAAGTTCATTAAAAATATTTCACTGGAATTCAGGCAGCCACATATTGAAAAATATTCACAAAATACTTGTAGGTGTTAAGTAGGATAATCAACCACTATTTTAACTGGATCTCTGCCTCTCTGCAGTCCAGCAGCCACAGCATTGGCATGAACTGGGAGCTTGTTAGACTTTCAAAATATCAGGCCACACACCATAACACAGCATCCAGAAGGTCCACATAGTAACCAAAATACGCTCTTCATGCCAGAAACCAGGAAAATCTCAACTGGAATAAGAAAAGACTATAATTAGATAGTAATTCATGTATACTAACTTAAAATAATCTTAAAATGATTTTAAGGCAACCATTATAAAAATGCATCAAGGAACAATTGCAAACATGCTTGAAACACATGAAATAATAGAAAACATCAAGAAGGCAATATAAAATATAAAAAAGGAAAAATATGGAAATTTTAGAAGTGAAAGATAAAATCACCATAATAAACAGCTCAGGGGATGGCCTAATGGCAGAATGGTGTAGGCAGAGGAAAGAATCCATGAGGTGGAAAGTGAAATAATAGTAACTACTCCATTTAAACAACAGTGAGAGAATAGACTAAAAAGAAAATGAACGCAGAATAAACACAAATAAATGTGTGCCAAGACATATCACAAACTTCTAAAAACTAAAAATAACAACGAAAAATCTTATAAGCAACATGAAAAAAATTATTCCTAACTTTGAGCAGAAAAATAATGACAGTTTCTCTTCAGAAACCATGGAAGTCAGAAGGAAATACCACGTTTTCTAGTTTTACCCTAAAATTCTATGTTCAGTAAAAGTATTATGTAGAAATGAAGGACAAATTGAGGAGTCCTCCATTGTAGAAAAACTAAGAGTGTTTGGTGCTAGCAGATCCACTTTAAACACAGCCACCATGAGCCCTAGAAAGGTAAAACTAAAAATAAAGAGGGGATATTAAATAATATTAAGGACAAAAGGCTACAAAAATGAAAAGATAGATGACTAGAATGCATTTCTAAATAATGTGTGATAGTCGTATCAAAGTTGTAACACTGTTTTGTTTCCAATATCTGCAAAGAAATTACTTTCTAAAAATTATTACTAATGGGGGAGGAAAAATGACATAAAAGAAGGTAAAATTCTATATTTAATTTAAATGGTAATATATCGACACCAACATACTGTGAGAAGTTATACATACAAAGGAAATACCATGACTACAAATTTAAAAATCACTATAAAAGGAGATACCAAAAAATTAGGTAAATTAGATTGTAATTGTAAATATGTTCAAGTAACCCAAAGGAAGGCAGCAAAAAGAAAACAGAGAAGCAAAAAAAGATACGGCAAAAAAGAAGAGTGCAGACATAAATCTTAATACATCAGTAATTATTAACATATTAAGTATGTAAATTATGAAGTTTACAAAAAGACAGAAATAGATGAATCAGAAAGAAATGTCCCAACTGTAGGTTGTCTATGAGACACTCACATCAAATATAACAATTTAAGTAGGTTGAATATAAAAGGAAGGAAAATGGTATACTATGCAAATAATAATAAAAAGAAAGAATCAGTAGCAAATACTAATATCAGATAAAGTAGACTACAGAGCCAAAGAACGTTACCAGAGACAGAAAGGTACATTACATAATGAAGAAATTCATTTTGGAAAGAAGACAGAGCAGTTCTAAGTGCATAGACACCAAGCAACAGAGCAATATAGTGCATGTGGCAGAAACTAACAAAACAATTACACTTGGAGACTTCAAAACCCCTTCTTGATTTTCGATAGGACAACTTACAGAAAATCGACAATGATAGAGAAGAACTTAACAAGGTCATCAACCCATGGGATCTAACTGACATTTATAGAAGACTCCAACCCATAACAATACTAGTTCACACTTTTTCTTCCAAGTGCCCACAGGACATACACCAAGATAGGACACATTTTGCCCACATAACCTCTCAACGTATTTGCAGTAATTAAAGTCATAGTAAGTATATTCTCTGACCACAGAGGGATCCAACTAGAAATCAATATTAAAACTATAACCCCCAAATTTTCAAATATATAGGAACTATACAACATCGTTCTTTCCAAAGAACGAGTCTTTGGTTTGCTTGGTGTTCAATGTCAGTTTTTTGTTTGCAGTTTTATGGATTTCTGCCCTAATATTTATTAATTTTTTCCTCATATTCTACTTCAGATTTAAATTGTTCCTCTTTATGTAGTTTCATAAGGTAGAAGCTGAAATTATTGATTTTATGACTTTTGTTTTCTGAAAAACACTCATATGTGTATGTGCATATACGTGCATACACATGCATAAATATGTGCATATGCATATGCATACATGTGGTTTTAATACCATAAATTACCCTGTAAGCACTGCTGAATATCTATGTGTATTTTCTTTCCTCTGAGCTCAAACCCCACTCACTTGCAAACCTGACCACTTAATCTGCGTGTTTATTGACGTCACAATCTAGAAATGAGCAGCAATAACAAACTTTTATTTTATCCCAATTTCCTTGACCGCTAATACATTTAACATCAGTAAATCAAAATCTATGTAATAGATTAATGCCAAAGCCTCCAGGTCACTCCTAATCTGACTCTTCTCATATCAAGCTCTGTAATTGACATTAATTTAAAGATATAGTCTCATCTGCTTATGTCTCCAATAATCTTCACTGCCCCATGTTTACTTTATGCCAGGATTCACTTTGTTCAGATAAGTATTTCTTCTGCTTCTCACAGCCCAGCTAGAGTCGTTACTCTGCTAAAAAATAAATAGGACATTGGGGGTAATATGCTTAAAACATTTCCCATAATGTCCTGCTGTAGTTAGAAAGCATTTGCTCCCCAAACAAAAAATGAAGGCCTTCTTCATTTCACACCAGTCATATATAGTGATCTTTAAGACACTGAAAGAAAATGGCTCTGACTTGCCCCCTCTCTGACTTCCTCTTTTTTCGCTTGGTTAAGTCACTCTCCTCATAGTGTCTTTCTCTGTTCTTCCCATGTTCATACTGTGTTCCTTCTAAGAGCCTTGATTGTCATGAACCTCAATGCCTTTCAGAAACTTTTCTTCAGGTCAGTTGTTCTCCTTACCCAGGTCAGTCATCTCCTCAGAGGAAGCAGTTTCTGCCTCCCCAAATAACTGACTCCACTTCCGCATTAACCACTTCCTCTTCTCTTGCTATTTTTTTTCTTTATGACTCTTTTCTTTTTCTAGAATCTTCCTGTTGATTTATGTTTAATTAAACATGGCCTTTTGTTCACCAGGAAAGATGTAGGTAAATGAGAATCAGACACTGACTTTCTCAGGGGTGCAGCCTACACACATTCCTGGTCCAGCATTGTTGCTCAATTAACACTTTATTGAATAAATGAAAAGTGAATGAGCAAGAAACTCTCCAGACTCTCTCAACACTAGTGACCTATACACATTGAAAACAACCCACTGAATGTAAAACGTGAATTATTCTGAGTAATGAGAAGTATGAACAGCAGTGTGATGCTCTTCATAGAAAGAATTAGAGGAAATAGAGGGAAGGAATTGTTTTCTCAGCTGCATTTTTCATTTGCTGGGGAGATAAGAAAGACATCCAAAGTCCATGATAATCAGGTATAAGGATTCTGATCTGGTTTAAAAAACAAGTGAATACACTTTGCAATCACACAAAAAAAATTACAATAAATGTGACTACCCTATCACTTAACTCTATTGCCTCCTGTTTACAAAAACAGGTTGTATTAGTTAGCTCTTCTTCCAAAATAAACCAGTCCCAAACACAATGCCATAAAATAAACATTTACAGTCCTCCCTCAGTATTCGTGGGAAATGGGTTCCAGGAAACCCTACAGATACCTAAATTTTTGGAGACTCAAAACCTTTATGTAAAATGCACAATATTTGTGTATAACATATATTGTCCTCCTGTACAGTTCACACCATCTCTAGCCTACTTATAATACCTAGTATGATGTCTACACATGATTTTACTTGTGTGGATTCACCTAAGTGGTACTCAGCACATGGCAAAGTCAAGTTTTGCGTTTTGGAATTTTGTGGGTATTTTTTTCTAAATATTTTTGATCCAGGTTTAGTTGAATCTATGGGTGCAGGTCCCATGGATAGAGGGCTGACTGTACTGCTTCTTGAGACTCTGAGGGTCACCTCTGTGGTTCCTCCATTCTGGGCTAGTTGGACTGACATCTGCTGAACCCCTCGTGTGGCTGCAGTTAGCCTGTGGTTCAGTTGTGAGTGGATGGTCTGATGTGACTTCTTTAACGTGTCTTGAAGCTTGAATAAATGGTTTGATGTGCCAGTTGGACAACCTTTGGTATTGGTTTTCACGGGCCAGGGAGATGGGTCCTGTTCCCCAACCTCTTTTAGGTTTGTTCCCAGATTAACTCTGGGATGTGAGTATCTTCATTGTGGGTTCTTTGGGACAAATTCCACACAGACCATCTGTAATGAAGAAGCTGAACGGCTGTCATTTATTGCTGTAGCAGTTATTGTTATCCTCTGAAATGCATCTCATATAACCAAGGTCTCCCAGGGTGGCCGAACAGTGCAGCTCAGCTCACCCCATCCAGTCACTTCCCTGGATGCCTGCAGGTGTGAGAAAGGCAATGCGCTCAGTCACAGGAAAGGCAGGGGCCCACCCTGGTGCTGAAAACTGCAGACACAGCTTTCACACAGTTTCATTGCAAAATACCAAGACTTAATTTTCTTTAAACTTAAAATAGTTATACATTTTCTTTCTATAATATCCCCATGCTTTTTAACTAATTTGAATTTTTACAACTGGACATATTTATTATTTCTGTGTTAGATGCTCTTAATCACTTATAGCAAGAGTAAGTTACTAGAGATAGGATATGGATTAGCCCTGGAAAGATAGAGAAGTGTGTGGGTTCAGATAGGATAAAGATTAAACGGGTCACAAATACATTCTTTTGCAGAATCCGGTTCTCATAGATCACCAGAGGCCAAAGTCCACAATCAAGGTGCAATGGCATGTCAGCCACATTGTGCAAATTGTCACTCTGCAGAGTAAACTTGACCAGCACATTGTAGTGCCAAAATTATATGTAAAGTTTTCGGGAAAACAAACCATCATAGAAATGATAGTTTGAAGGAGTTCTCAGTTATTTATACTTGGATATAAAGCAGAACACTATAACGAATGAAGCTACAACCTAAAAACTTTTAGCCCTTTAAGGAGGCTTCCCTTTTCGAAGGGTATTTCTTAACAAATAATAATAAAAAAATTATGGATAAACTGCTTGCAAAATTAGCTGCAATAAATCCCTTCCCTGCACTAGTGCTTTGGTCAGCCTCATTCTAAATGGACTCTGATGTTGCCCGTATGTCTTGCTCAGGCCAATAGGATAATAGTAGATGTGACACAAGTGGAGTCCTGGAAAGGGCTTGCACATCAAAGCTTTCCTCTTTCATGCAGTGCTTGGAAACCCTAAGGTCACAATGAGAATAAGCCTATGCCCATCTACAGTCAATGTCAGTAGCATGACTGCTCTTAGTTCTACTATTTGTTCTTAAATTGTGTGTTAAGTTTGTTATGGCCATGTAACAAACTACCACAAATTTATCAGCTTAAGATTATACCCATTTATCATCTCTCAATTTGTGAGTCAGCAGTCGGCACATGGCTTTGTTTGTTCCTGCCCATTGGGTTTCACAAGACTGTGCCGCAGGGTAGACTGGGCTTCATTCTCCCCTGAGACTCCCTGAGAACACAGATACTTTAGAGCTCTTTCAGGCAGTTGCAGAGCTCATTCCTTAGCACTTCTATGACTCAGGGCTACAGCTTCTTACTGGCTCTTGGATCAAGGCTGCTGTCAGGTCCTAGAGGCTGTGGACAATTCCCTGCCATGTGATGCTCACACAGGCAATGCCCACATGGCTGTTTGCTTGTTCAAGGCCAGCAGAAGCTTGTCTCTTTCCAGTGTGCTATGACAGAGGCTTATAGAGTACAATACAATCATTGGAAAGACATCTATTAACCTCTGCCATGCCATATGGATTAGAAGCAAGTCTAGGTTCTGCCTGTTTTCTGAGGAAGTAGATCATACAATTCCATGACTCAGTGGGGAAAGGGTTTGGCTAGGGTGTTCTGGCATCTTTAGTTTCCTCAAATATCAGGGTACTTGTACTGAGTGTGAAATCTGTCCTGGACTACTTCACCTTACTGTGTCGTCTGACTAATCAGACATTTGACAAATTACTTTTGATTCTAAGTAGATTTAACAAAGTCTATTTAGTAGCCAAAAGCTGAGAATGCCAATAGTTTTACCTGGCTACTCTCTGAAAGAGTGTGCAAAAAGAAGTCGTTCCAGCCCCTTTCCTGGAGACAGACAGAGGCTAAGAAACAGTGGAAGTGTGAAAGTGGGGGAAGGGAGAGAAACAGTCTTCACATACCTAAACTAACCCAGCTGCATGTAAAACAGTAACTATACATCAAAATAAAATACAGAAAACATGTTAGTTTTGGTTTGGTGTGAAGCAGCCTTAAATACAAAGTTGTTACACGGAATGGGTTTAATTGACCAAAATGTGTAGGGAAGGCAGAGATGATTAGGATGCCCTTCTAATCACCTTTATCTGCTGTCACATCTGGTTCTTCAGGAAACACTTGGATCCCCTCCATTATCCTGCAGGTTCTGCCACGCCAAGGCTGTTAAATCTGGCAGGGTCTCATGTGTGGACTTTTGGGTATATATAGGGAGGATATCAGAGAAAGGCAGACCAGACTTTACTGGACATAGTTAATCTGACTTGGGCTTTTGGAGAAAAAAAGGCTTTAGATGAAAAGTGTTTGACAAAGTCACACACAGATATTTAAAAAGCAAAAAATCAAGTACAACTTGAAAACTCTCGCTAGAGAAAGTAGATAACTTTAGAACAAGGTGAAGTGACACTTCAGTTTCCCAAATCACTCTTCCTCATACACTTTTGCCAAGCTCTTTTTCACCTTCCAGCTCTGAGATCTTAGAAGGGCCTGGGCCTCAAAGAATTTGTTTCCATAGGAATCCAGCAAGTAAAAGAATATATAACATCAAATAAACGACATCATTAGCATCACTGGCATAGACGCATGTCAAAGAAACTGAGACTAGGTTGTGAGTTTTGGAACAAGCATTAGAGAAACAGTGAAAAGATTTAAAAGATAGAATAAGGCTTCAACAAGAAAGCAGGACAGCAATATGACGATTGAACCTATTATAGAATAGTGATTTGATAATGGATAGTGAGAAGAAATGCATTAGACAGATATGCATGGACACCATAGAAGATCTGAGCAATTTAGCAGAAATCAAGACAAAATCCTTAGGATTTAAAGAGTTGTGATCTGGGTAGTGAAAACATCCATTTTAGCACCTACAGGGGCTGTAGATGAAATGAACTTGCATTCAACACTATTTCCAATAAGTTTTTGCTAAGTTAGTACAGTTACGATAATGATGAGCATTACAGTGCTAAGTATTATAGCAACAGTAATACTCAAATTAATAGCAGCATATATTATATGTTGGATAATATTCTAAATGTTTTACTTTGTTTAAATTGTAAACAGACCTATGAGGAAGAACCTATTATTGTCACAGCATTGCAGGTATAGAAACCGAAACAAAGGGAGGTCAAGTTGCTTTACTAATGTCACACAGTCTGTAAGCACTAAAGCTCTGTCCCCAAGCCCAAGTGTTTGACTTCAGGGCCTCCCCAAAAAATATCTGTGTTGTAGAATGGATCTTGTCTGGCTATACATGAAGCTCTAATTTCAAGATGGATGAAGATTCCATTAAAACTTGGAGTAGCATTAATAAAATTGATTCCTTGAGACCAAGAGAAAAGTCCAGAAAGCAAAGAAGTTTAACTGCTTAAAGAAAAGGAGCACATTTATAGGAAATGAGACTCTGAAGTGTGAACACAGTTTTTCAAAACCTTTAGGGAAAAGAGAAATTGACTATAGTTTGATAGATGTGTTGTGCAGAGTGAGTGTAGTGGAGACTAGAGAGTCAGCCAAGGAATGGTCCCCTGCCTTCCTGGAGGGCATCAACATCTGTCTTCATGGCAATTGTAGCAGTTTCCTGAGGGTCAGAGCTTTCGTCCTGCTGATCCATGCAGCTGTGGTCACCTTTGCACCTGCACTTCTTGAGTTACTTGAGTGTTACTCTTTGAGGCAGCTTCAGGACACTTGGTAAATATCACTATGCAGCAAGTGAAAGGCATTCTTGGAAGAAAAGTTCTGATTAGCTCTTCATTCCCACCTGATGCAATTTTTCCTGCTGCTGAGACCTCCAGTTCCTTGACCCGATTTTTTTTTTTTTTTTTTCTGAGACAGAGTTTTGCTCCTATTGCCCAGGCTGGAATGCAGTGGTGTGATCTCAGCTCACTGCAACCTCTGTCTCCTGGGTTCAAGCGATTCTCCTACCTCAGCCTTCTGAGTAGCTGTGATTACAGGCACACACCACCACGCCCGGCTAATTTTGTATTTTTGGTAGAGAAGGGATTTCACCATGTTGGTCAGCCTGGTCTCAATCTCTTGACCTCAGGTCATCTACCAGCCTCAGTCTCCCAAAGTGCTGGGACTACAGGCATGAGTCACTGCACCCAGTTCCTTGCCCCTTTTCTAAATAGAAACTAACACCAGACCAAACAGAAATTTTCTCAGGCAAGGTTTAATAGATTTGTGACATGAACAAAACAGGGGGACAGCCTATTGGTAAGAGATCCTGGTGGCAATTCCCTGAAGTGCCTACCTCTTATTATTTTAAGGAAGCTGAGGCAGAAAAAGGGAATGACATTCAAGCATGTTTAGGCAGAGTTTTCTTTGCGTTTGTGCAGTGGAGCATCATGCTGTAACACGATATAAAAAGATCAGGAAATGGAGAATAAGCTCTGCCTTCGGTGGATATTTCAGTATTACAATGAGATTATAATGACAAAAAATCAGTGAAAGGCCAGTGCTGAAGACCATCTCATCTTCAGCTGGCTAGACCTCATTTGGTTCTTTGGGACAATGTGAGATCTTGCAGCAACCTTGCAAGATGGTCAGGTTCTTATCAGGAACATTAGAGTTCCACTTTAGAAACCTTGGGAGGCTGGGCGCAGTGGTTCACGCTTGTAATCCCAGCACTTTGTGAGGCGGAGGAGGGCGGATCACTTGAGGTCAGGAGTTTGAGACCAGCCTGGCAAACATAGGGAAACCCTGTCTTCACTAAAAAGAAAAAAAAAAAAAGAAAGAAAAATAGCCAAGCATGTTGGTGTGCTCCTGTAGTCCTAGCTACTTGGGAGGTAGAGGCAGGAGAATCGCTTGAACCTGGGAGGCAGAGGCTGCAGTAAGCAGAGATCGTGCCACTGCACTGCATCCTGAGTGACAGAGTGAGACTCTGTCTCCATTAAAAAAAAAAAAAAAAAAAAATGAAACCTTGAGAGACATCACCGAAGGAGATAAATGGTTGGGCTCTTCTTTTAATGGATAGAATTTTGGTCTAGTCACCTAAGTTGGGAGCGGACAGCTTTTTGCTATGTAACTGGAATCAGTTTGTTAAGGGAGGCAAGAAGGTAGGAGTGGGAACATGCATGGAAATGTGAGGCCCACTGGGATCCTGAGAATCATGTATTTTTTCTGCCACAACTGGCTCTCTTCCTCATATTCTCTCACATTCATGCACCAAGAGAGAAAACAAGGCACATTTTGGGTAGAAAGAGAGAAATGAGGCCACAGGTTTCTACTTTGTTCTTAACAGTCTTGTGCCAAACACCATGTCAGTGACTCTAGATGACTGATGAGACAGGAGAACACAGGCATTAAATTCTGTGACCAAGGACAGAAATTCTAAACTCAGGTTGAGCTAATAGACTTTTCTGACCTGATCAACTGGGCAAAAGCTGACGTATATAATACATTTTTAACCATATAGATAGATTCATTTTATAAAAGTTGATGATATAGATATGAATAGTTGGTAATCCATTTAGAAAAATATTAATAAGAAACTAAAACTAAATAATATTTGAGTAAAATGAGCGTAATTTGTATCTTAAATAAAAAATGTGCATATGGTATATAACTACTAAAAACTCAGTGACTAGTAACATTAAGTATTTATTTTTCTGTTCATGATAACAATAATCTGTTGATTAAGGAAGAGCTTAGCAGGGTGGTTCTGCTGCAGGGCACTGAGATTATCACCAGCACTTGGATAGGGTTTGATCTGGGACCCAGGCAGGATCTAACCAAGGTACAACATGCCTATGGCAAGCAGCAGGAGTGAATACAATCCCCAAGCCAAGCTCCATAGGAAAATAATTTAACTCTAATTATTGAACTTCAATTATTTGCCTATTCAGCTTAAGTCTAATAATTATTATAAGTTCAATAATCTCTAACCCAGGTGCACACAATTTAAATTTATTCTTTCACTTTGGCAAATACTAAAATTTCAAAAAATCTTTACTGCATCTAATTATCAAGATATTTGATCTATTGATAAAAAAAGATTTTTTAACTTTTACAATGTTAAAAAAGGTTTCAAAAGTAGTTTTTTATTAATTAGAATTAAAGCCAGCTGTGTTTTTAACACGTGGCTTTAACATAAATGGCCTCATTGTAAAAAATATACATTTTTTAGCTGAAGTAAATATCCTCTAGTATATAGCTCCTGAAAACTCCAGTAGGTTACCTGTACACTTGTTGAAATGCAGATTGTTACACAATAGGTCTAAGATGGATGTGTTAGTTTGTATTTGTAACATGCTCACCGTGATGCTGAGGAGGCAGTTGACATCTGGACCAATTTTGATTAGCAAAGTGTTTACATATTAAAGAAAAAATATACTTTGTGAACAATTAGGTTTCTTATTTGTGTTATCAAGAAAGGTTTTTCATTTGTTTGTCAAAGAATTGCTAGGTATGTTAAGCAATTTTCTCATTTTTCTTTTTACTTTATGACTTAGAAAGATTTTTTTGCAATGATCCCAGACTTGCTAATAAGATGTGGAAACACAGGCAAGGATATTCTGGGGTCATCCCAAATCTGAAAAATTGAGATTTGGGGTAAAATTGGCCTTACTTGGTTGTCAGCTGTCAATTCCTCTTTATCACCATCATTTCTGGAAGCATATTTCACAAAAACCCTTTTCTCTTTATAATTTCTGGTAGAGTTGCTCAATAAGGCACCCTCATGTCCTATATAAAAGTGAGAAGAAGATGATTCAATATTCATTGACACCTGCAGGTAGAAACATGGACTGAGGTGAGGACTGGAGAATCACCTAGTGAGGTGCTACAGGCAGCTAAGAGAACCAGCACCCTCACATCTCTGCTTCCTAGACCGAGGAGAGGACCACATCGTCAAGCAGCCCACACCTTCAGGGGCAGATGCATTCAGGCTTCTAGTGGACCACCAGAGAGTCCCCTGTTTCTAGTATCAGCTTCTCTGATTACTACACCTCCAGGTTGGATTTTTGACTCTAATTTCCTGTTTTAAAACAATTCCTTCTTGAAATCTGTAGAGTGGTTCCTATTTTGATGTACAATCCCTGAAAGATGCCACAACACAGATTCCTCAGATATCATCATTGCTATCCGTTACTAAATCAGGGAGACATTGTCATGTCTGTGCTGCTGGGACTGAGAATGAAGAAAGAGAGTGAGAATATACAGGAGACTCCCTGATCCCTTCTGCCAAAAGCTTAAAAACTTGTATACATCTGAGAAATGCTTTCAGGGGATGGGGGCACCAGGAGGAGCAACTGTGCAGACCAACTTCATACGCTTGTTTCTCTAAGAGGTTTATATTCTGGTTGTAACATTGTGGGAGGGTAACTGAATTTCTGTTCACAGTAATAAGCTGCAAAATCTTCAAGCTTAAGGCTGCTGATTATGAGAGTGAAATCTGTCCCAGATCCCCTGCCACTGAACTTCGACGAGACTCCAGTGCGCAAATTTTTTGCATCATAGAGGAAGAGCTTAGGGGATTTCCCTGGTTTCTGCTGATACCAGGCTAAATTATTGCTAATGCCCCCATTTGTCTGGCAAGCGATAGCGACTGTGTCTCTTACAGATGCAGACAGGAAAGATGGAGACTGGGTCATCTGGATGTCACGTCTGACACTGGGATTGGAAACATAAAAACAAATATCCACACTATGAATCGTGGTGTAAGAGAACTTCCCAGAAGTGCCAGACACATTGAGCACACTGGGTTAAGAAAATTCCTAATGTTCTCCTTCCTTACCTGGGAGCCAGAGCAGCAGGAGCCCCAGGAGCTGAGTGGGGGCCCCTCATGTCTATGCTGTGTCCTGACTGGGTCTGACTCCTGCACAGGGTGTGACTAATCTATTAAGAAGTCTTTAGGGCAGGGGGTTGTGTTCTGGGAACATGCAAACCAGCAGGGGGTGGTGCAGGCTGGGCACAGTTGCGGGGCTGTCTCATCTCAGTAACTCAGCACAGAGACAGTGTCCTCAGTGTCCTAGGTCAGACCAGGGCCGCCCAGATTTGCCTGCAGAGAACGTTTCTTCCTGAAGTACATTTTTGTGCATCTATTGGCAAAATTTGAAGTGGTTATGAGAACGAAATGGAGTAATGTATTTCAATGCTGGATTGGGAATAAGTAGGAGAATATCGTAGTTTGCAGAGAGTGGTTAAGAAAGTCTTAGAGGGTGGGGCTATTAGGTCTTCAATATACTGTGAAATTGTTCCAGTTGTGGGGAGGGACACGTTGTGACACACATACTACATGTTACTAAGTGTGAAATGGATTTTTTTTTAAACAAAAAAGAACACTTAATATGAGCAAGTGAAGTGTTGTCAAAATTATTTTGTAATGGCCCTAAACCAATGTTATTTCCAGTATAAGGTCAAGAGGTTTACTGTGGGTGAACAAAGAGGATAACACGATTCCTCAAAGCATCTGACATCCACAGATCCTGCATTGTCCAGAGCCATAGGGCTCTTTAATAACCGAGTGTTAATGGGATTCACTTTATTCTTGGTTTGAGGACCCCCGCATTCTACCCCCTTTTCTATCATTGGGTATTATTTTCCACAGTTCATCAGCATGAAGGTCTGCCTAAGAATGCTAAATCTGATTACTTTAAAACAACTGTTTTTTTCTTCCGCTATACAAATCTTGATTAGTATAAACTTGAAACTTTGTGTTAATTTTCTTAGGGATAATGGCCTCCAGCACCACCCATGTGGCTGCAAAGGATATGAACTCATTTTTTTATAATTGTAAAGTAAGTATTCCATGTTGCATATGTACCACCTTTTCTTTATCCAGTCTACCATTGATGGACATTTAGGTTGATTCCATGTCTTTGCTATTGGGAATAGTGCAGTGATAAACATAGACATGCATGCGTCTTTAAGATAGAACAATTTATATTCCTTATGGTATATACCCAGTAATGAGATTGCTGGGTCAAATGATACTTCTGTTTTAAGTTCTTTAAGAAATTGTCAAACTGCTTTTCATAATGGCTGAACTGACTTAAATTCCTATGAGCATTGTATAAGCGTTCTCTTTTCTCTATAAACTCACTAGCATATGTCATTTTTTTGATTTTTAATAATGGCCATTTTAACTGGTGTAAGACAGTATCTCATTGTGGTTTTGATTTACATTTTTCTAATAATTAGTGATTTTGGCACTTTTTCCTATGCTTTTTGACCATTTATATCCTTTTTTTGAAACGTGTTTGGTCATGTACTTCGTTCTCTTTTAAAAGGGTTGTGTTGTTTGTTTGTTTGGCTTGTTAATTTGGCTTGTTCACTATAGATTTTTTAATGAAAAACAAGAATAAAAGTATAAGAGGAAATATAACACAACAGAAAATACAGACTGTGATAAGTATTGCCTCATGGATTTTGATATATATATATTAGACACATGCTGTGTTTATGTGTATAATGATGATCCACAAACTAAAGTGTGACTGGTTTAAGGAATGCCAGTATTACGCTGTCTTGCCTAATTTTCAATTATGAATAAAGGCTACAGCACTGCTTGTATGACTCTCAAAACTTCTAGCTGCATAAGATAGACGTAGAGAAGATTTACTCAGTTAGATTCACTGGAAGCTGTAAAAGCTTGTCCTGTGGTGTTGTGGATGTTGCTGTGATTGTAGTAGTTGTTAGTATAGTGGGAGCAAAAGCAGCTGGAAGATTTAAAAGTTCTTCTCTTCCTCATACTTACAACTCCCTCTAGAGATGGATCAATGATAGTCCAGGAATCTCTGACAAATTAGAGAAAAGGAGTGAAAAAAAGACATGAAACAGAGGACTATAAATACAAAGGGGAAAATCATTGTAGAGTCTATGATGATAAGAATATAAAAGATGGATATTATGAATATTTTTATGGCAACTAACTTGACAGAAGTAACAAGAAATCCATACTATAAACTCACCCAGAATGAAAAATCCAATTTTACATCTTCCTGACTGGTGACATGATACCTTATCAAAATTACACATACTTTCAAGAGAATCAAAAGAGCAAATATCCCAAACTTATCACATGAGATCACCATATCCTTCAGTCCAAAATCTAACAAGGACATAACAAAGGGAGAAATTAAATGCTGGTATCTGTTATGAACATAAACACAAAAATTCTGAAAAATAGGTAAAGGAAAACAGAATCATTTTTATATCTATTCATTTGTGAACACATATGGTTAAGTGTACTACAATTTTTTGTTTGTTTTTGAGACAGAGCATCACTCTGTCACTTAGGCTGGAGTGCAATGGTGTGACCTCAGCTCACTGCCACCTCTGCTTCTTGAGTTGAAGCGATTCTCCTGCCTTAGCCTCCTGAGTAGCAGGGATTACAGACGTGTGTCACCATGTGGTGCTAATATTTGTATTTTTAGTAGAGATGGGAATTCACCATGTTGTCCAGGCTGGTCTCAAACTCCTGATCTGGTGATCTGCCTGTCTCAGCCTCCCAAAGTGCTGGGATTATAGGCTTGAGCCACCATGCCTGGCGTAAATATATTACAGTTTTTATGCTAAGAACACTTGATATGTAGTTATAAGTTCTTAAAATTTGATATGAAATAGAAGATGTGACAGTTTTATTTTCCTAATTTTTAAAGGAATATTTCATCTTATTTAAATAATTTTTCCAATTTTGTATGACTTTTTATTTTGCTCAGACTTTTAGTTAAAATGAATAACCGATGTGTATGAAAAGCCTACCGTTTTGACTTAATCTATGAAGTGTATTTAAATTCTCATTCTATAGAAGAAATGTCCAAAGTACCTAGAAAAGAGAGATCCTGCAAGAGATACACAGTTCTTCAGTTTCAGAGCTGAAATTATCTCTCAGATATTCTGGTTCATACAATTTTCAGTACACTGCAAGATAGAAGATGCAAAGACAACATTACCCAATTGGTCTTGCACTTACTTTATTCACTGTTAACTAAGTTTATTGAAAAAAAATTACAAAAAAATACACCGTCAATGAACTGGCACAGATAAATAAATCTTTAGAACCACCTCCAAAATACAGACATAGAACATTTCTATAACTCCAAAAAGTTTTGACCCACTCTTTTGGAATCAACTTGCTTTCCACCGCACAGATCAGGAAATTCTTGATCTGCTTATTGTCAGTACAGATTTCATTTTCTTTTTAAGAGTTCCACATAAATGAAATATAGTATGTGCTCTTTTGTGTCTGGTGACTTTTGTGCAGCACTTCTGTTTCTCAGATTCATTCAGATGTCCTGTGTTCCAATTATGTGCTCCTCTTTAAAGTGTGGTAGTTCAAAACATCAGTTCACCAACGTTTTTTCAGTTGTGGTCATGACATTTTCCACAGAGTCAATTCATTTAAGCAGGGGGCCTCCAGTTTCTTCCCATGTAGCAGGTGTCAGATCTTCACTTGGTAGGCCAGTGCTTGGGTCCTGTTGATGTACATCATGTTATTAGGAATGTTGACTGCTATTTAACTGTTTGGTAATTTTATAATGGATCCCTTCACCTGTTGATTGCCTTGTAAGTTGTTTCCCCTTCGAGCTATTATGGATAAAGCTGCTATGAATGTTCTTGAATGAGACTTTGTATGAACATGTGTCTTCATTTCTTTTGGGCTAATACCTAGTCTTGTAGTTGCTGGGTCTTACAGTAAGTGTTTATTACTCTGTCCAACTTTTTCCAAAGTGGCTATAACATTTTAAATGTTCACCAATAACATTATAGCTCCACAGCCTCCAACTGCAGTTTTGAATTTAAGATTTCACCTTATTGTGCATCAAAATATCAGTCCACCAATGTTTTTTTTTTTAGTTGTGGTCATGACATTTGCCAGAGTTAATTCACTTAAACAGGGGGCCTCCAGTTTCCCCCCATGTGGCAGGTGTCATATCTTCACTTGGTGGGCCAGTGCTCGGATCCTGTTGATGTACACCGTGGTATTAGGAATGTTGATGTAGAATGAAAGGGAACCACGAGTTAGTGACAGTACAAGGTGAAGAATGGCAGGTTCAGTATTTTGAAAGATTACCTTGGTGACTGGGAAGAAGCTAACAAAGATGTTATGCTTCTAGGCCTTTGCTGCCTCATCCTTGCCAAAATGCAGCCTGACAGGTTAGTGCATCATTTCTTACCCATCCCAGGGTCTCAGGTGTCCCCTAGCCACATACAAGGGTTGGGCCGTGTTGGTGTAGGAACCCGTTCTGGCTGTCCTTGCTCTGTGAACAATCCATTGCCTTTGTCACTGTACCCAAACATTTCAGTCCTGATTGTCCACTCCAGGAAGGGAGGTCATGCCCTTCTCATAACATCACCAACACTAAAGGAAGGATAAGATGTCCCTGGCACCAGAAGAGAGCCCCTAGCTTCCCCATATTTCTTAGTCGTGTTATCCCTCCTTGTGGGGTCTTGTAGAAAGGAGGCACTCAGAGGAAACACAATCCCCATATTAGAGTTAGGGGGCCTGTCCTGGGTATGATGATGCCTGAACTGGAAACCACCCCAAGGCATGCATTCTAATGGGAAAAGAGTAATACAATGGTCAGGGACACTGAAATGGCTTTCACAGGTCCAGACTAATATGGTGTCTGCCTGGTCTACCTTCATCGTCACCCAGCTCGGTGTTTCTCAACATGCACTATTTCCCTTGTTCTGGAGAGCGATGTTTAATGTCCATATTGCTGTAGCCAGATGGCATACCACCCCGTTAGCAGACTCTCAAGATGTCCTTTCTAGATGTTGCTGTGTGAGTCCACTGATCTAGCATTCACTAGATTCACTGGCCTGTGGATACAGGGTGCATGGAAAGTTCATCGTGTTCCATGAAAGTGTGCCTATTGTCATGTTGCTTGGGCAGTGAAAGATGCTCCTTAGGTCACTGGGAAGTCTCATGGGGTATCCATAAATATAACATAAGTTTCTCTCAAGGGTGACCTTGGTAGTAACACCATCCAATTGATCATCATACCTCTTTTTCTTCCAGGTGGAAAGCTGTGGCCGTAGTCCTTTTCTCCACACTGGGGATTCTTTAACAGTCCAGTCACTCAGTTCTCATTTTCCTGAACAGATGGCGAGGCTCTTGGCAATGCCCCAGGATTTAGTGGAAATGTGGCACGGTACGATGTTGGGACAGTCTGCATGGCCATTACCACTGAATGTAGTTTGGCGCACTGGGTAGAAAGTCCATGTGAAGAATCAGTTTAAAAAGTGTCCATCCACTGGCTGATGGTGGCCACACCTAGTGGACCTGCCAGTTTGTGTTTTGCTCAGCCGTCAGTGATTCCTGCCATATGAAAATCTCTGAATCTTGGGCTCCACATGGGCAAATGAAGGTCCAAATGATCACCTACAAGTCATTTGGTCCCTTCTAGCAAACTCCCCATTTGTTCATGGAGCCACAGATCCTGTGGGGTCCTGACTAATCCTGACCAAGAATGTGCCAGTTCCATTTCATAACACGACTCTGTTGAGATTGTACGGTTTTACTAACGGTGTTGGTAAGTATCCAAGTGAGAATGGACATCTAAGGGAGCAGTGTCACAGTCACACATGGTGCTGAAGCCTTAACGTTTTCAGTCTCCATTTGTGCCCAATAGCAAGTAATGAGTTGTCATTCAATAGAAGAACATCTGGTGGCTGCTTCAGGCAACTTATGTGCCCAAAAATTGAGAGGCTGGTGCACTTAGTGACAATTTTCTGTTGCCACAGACTCCAATCAGTATGCGTAGAAGTTGTGGATGCCTGGACTTCCATCTGGCTAGCAGGCTATAAAAATCATAAACAAGAGTCTGGGCCGTGCCTTGTTGAACAGATTCCAAAGCTACTGTTGCAAATGGCCTCCTTCAAAGTTGGCAACTTTTTTCATGATTTTTACTAAGGGAACTAGAAGAACACCTGCATGAGGTTTATGCTGCCTCCCATAAGCAAAGGGGCCTACCAGCTGTTGAGTCTTCTTTTTATCAGTGGGTGCCAAGGGGACCAATGTTTCAAGCTGTTCAGTTGGCATAATAATTAACCATGAGTACACAGTTCACTTTCAAGATACAAATATTCCTTGATGGAAGGAACAGCGTCATACATGGTTAGTGTCTCAGAACCTTCACCACATCTGATAGAACATCAATTCAATTACCTGGGTTTGTGTGTCAGTTTTGCTTGACTGAGAATACGTTTTCTTGTTTCTCTAGAGACAGCTGCACCTGTGTAGGTGATAAGATCATGAGCTGCATACTTTACCTCAGTTGTTGTTGTAAAGAAGTTGCTTCACTTAGTGCCATATTATGGAAGAATTTCCTAATTGTGATGAAAGCAGTTGGAAAATCCTCAAATAATATTTCATGCTCAAATATAACTGACAAGAAAGACAAATGCATATACAGGGAAACAATCGCTGCCCTCATGTTGGATGAGGTCTGCTAAAAACAGGTACCTGACACCAGCTATAAGTCTGATCCTTGATATCTGGTACAATCTTGGGTTATTATCCTTGGAAAGATTGATGCTCAGAAGTGCCGGTATTACCGTGAGTCCCAGTTAATTGATATTCATATTGTTGAGCCCATGTATGGATAGTCATGATGTCAGTTCATGAGTCTCCATGGGAAAGGTGGGAAAGGTGACTGACTGAAATCAATGTTTTGAATTACTTCAATTATTTTGAGCCTTTGCATCCAATGACCTTTAGATAAGTATTCACTTGGAAAGCATTTTTTTTTTTTTTTTGAGCAGCAGCAGCAAGATTTATTGTGAGTGAAAAAACAAAGCTTCCACAGTGTGGAAGGGGACCTGAGCGGGTTGCCCTGGAAAGCATTTACTTTTTCTAGTGGTCCATTTTTGGAAAGTCCAGTCATATCTCCTCCAGAATGACTTTATGTTGAATCCTTCAGATGTGTTTCTTCTAAAGCCTGATGCTCTGTCAAAACCAGTAGTCAATATGTGATATTGTTCGTAATTTCCAGAAAGGGGAGACGATAATAGTAATGGTAATAATGTGGGAAGTGTACACTGCCCCCCCTTGTGATACTGTTCATAGCATCCAGGTGGAGAGGATGATATTACTTCCAATATTGCAGGGGGTGTACAACCCCCCTTATGATTTGTTCTTAATGTCAAGAGGCAAGAGGACGATATTACCACCAATATCGTGGGAGGATACATTCCTCTTGTGATGTTGTTTGTAGTGTCCAGAAGGAGCGAGGACGATATTACTCCCAATATCACGGGGGGTGTACACACCCATCCTTTATGATATTGTTCGTAATATCCAGGAGAGGAGAGGACTATATTACTCCCAATATCGCTATAGGTGTACATGCCCAATTGTGATATTGTTCATAATATCCAGGGGAGGAGAGTACAATATTACTGCCAATATCGTGGGGAGTGTACACCCCCCATTGTGATATTGTTCATCATATCCAGGGGGGAAGAAGAGATGACATTAATTTCAAAATCGTAGACATGTTGTGTGTACAACTCCCTGTTACATTGTTGGTAACATCCGGGGCAGAGAGGATGATATTACTGTCAATATCGCGGGGGGTGTACATCCCCCATTATATTGTTGGTAATATCCAGGGGGAGAGAGGAGATGATATTACTTTCAATATTGTAAACAGCTTCTGTGTACAGCCGCCTGTGATATTGTTCATAATATCTAGGGAGGGAGGGAATGATATTATTCCCAATATTGCAAAGGGTGTGATATCACTTGTAATATCCAGCGGAGGAGAGGAGATGATATTACTGTCAATATCATAGACAACTTGTGTGTATACCCCCCTGTGATATTGATCGTAATATCTAGAGTGGGAGAGGATGATATTACTGTCAATATCACGGGAGCTTTACACACCCTTGTGATATTGATCATAATATCTAAGTGGGGAGAAGAAGATATTATTCCCAATATCACAGAGGGTGTAATTCCCCCCCGTGATATTGTTCCTAATCATAGAGGGGGAGAGGATGATGTCACTCCCAATATCGCAGGGGTGTACAACACCCTGCAATATTGTTCATAATATAGAGAGGGGAAGAGGATGATGTTACGCCCAATATTGCAGGGGATGTTCACCCCCCTGTGATATTGTTCATCATAACCAGGAGGGGAAGAAATGACATTATTCCCAATATCACGAGGGGTCTACACCCCCTTGTGTTTTTTTTGTAATATTCCGGGAGGGAGGGGATGATATTACTCCCAACATCGCGGGAGGTGTACAATGCCCTCTAATATTGTTTCTAATATCCAGCGGGGAGAGAATGATAGCACTCCCAATATCACAAGGGGTGTAATATCTAGGGGAAGATTTGAGATTATATTACTTTCAACATCATAAACACACCTTGTGTCTATAACCCCTGTGATTTTTTTTTTTAATATTCGGGGGAGAGAGGATGATATTACCCCCAATATAGTGGGTGGTGTACAACCTTCTGTGATATTGTTCGTAATATACAGGGGGAAGAGAATGATATTACTCCTCATATTGCAGAGGGTGTATACCCTCCTGTGATATTTTTAGTAATATCCAGAGAGGAAGAGAACAATACTCCCAATATCGTGGGGATGTACACCCTCCTGTGATATTTTTTGTCATATCCAGAGGGAAAAAGGATATTATCCAAACATCCTGGGGGGTGTACACCCCTCTGTGATATTGTTCGCAATATCCAGGGAGGGAGAGGATGATACTACTCCCAATATCGCGGGGAGTGTACAGCACCCTGTGATATTGTTTGTAATATCTGGAGGGGGAGAGGGTGATGTGACTGCCAATATCACGGGGAGTATACAGCTCCCATGATATTGTTCATAATATCCTTGAGGGATTGGAGATGATATTACTTTCAATATCATAAAAACCTTGTATGTACACCCGCCTGTGATATTTTTCATAATATCCATGGGGGGATTGGAGATGATATTACTTTCAATATTGTAAAAACCTTGTGTGTACACCAGCCTGTGATATTTTTCATGATATCCGTGGGGGAGGAGAGGATGATATTCCTTCCAATACTGGGGGGGTGTACACCCCTCTGTGATATTGTTCACAATATCCAGGGTAGGGGAGAGGATGATATTACTCCCAGTATGACGGGGGGTGTAAACCCCCTGTGATATTGTTTGTAATATTTAGGGGGAAAGAGGATGATATGACTCCCAATATAGCGGAGGGTGTACACCCCCCTGAGATATTGTTCCTGATATCCTGGGGTGGAGAGGATGATATTACTCTCAATGTCGTGGGAGGTGTACACATCCCTGTGATATTGTTTGTAATATCAAGGGGAGGGAGAGGATGATATTACTCTCAATATCTCCGGAGGTGTACACCTTTCTATGATGTTGTTAATAATATACAAGGGAAGATGGGAGATGATATTACTTTCAATATTGCAAACATCTTGTGTGTACACCCCTGTGTGATATTGTTCATAATATCCGGTGGGGGAGAGGATGATATTACTCCCAGTATCACCGTGGGTGTACAGTCCCCGGTTATATTGTTCGTAATATCCATGGGGATAGAGGATTATATTATTCCCAGTATCACAGTGGGTGTACACCCTGCTGTGATATTGATCATAATATACAAGGGAGGAAAGGATGATATAACTCCCAGTGTCTCAGGGGCTTATTGTCCCCGGTGATATTATTTGTATTATTCAGGGTGGGAGAGGATGATATTACTCTCAGTATGGGTGGTACACCCCCCACTGTGATGTTGCTTGTAATATTTAAGAGGTAAGAGGATGATATTACTCCCAGTATCATGGTGAGTGTACACCCCCTTGGGATATGGTTCAGAATAACTGGGGGGAGAGGATGATATTACTCCCAATATTGCAGGGAGTGCATCCCCCTCTCTGATATTGTTTGTAATATCCAGTGGGGGAGGGGATAATATTACTCTCAATCTTGTAAGTGGTGTACACCCTTCTGTGATATTGTTTGTAATATTCAGGGGACGATTTGAGATGGTATTACTTTCAATACTGTAAACACTTTTTGTTTACACTCCCCTGTGATAATGTTTGTAATATCCAGGGGGGCAGAGTGTGTTATTACTTCCAATTTTGCAGGGGATGTACACATGATATTGTTCATAATATCTAAGGGGGAGAGGATGATATTACGCTCAATATAGCAGGTGTTGTACTCCTTTTCCCCTGTAATATTGTTCATAATACCCAGAGGGGGAGAGGATGATATTACTCCCAACATCTCGGGCATTGCACCCCCCACCATGTAATATTGTTCATAATACCTGGAGGGGAGAGAATGATATTACTCCCAATATCATGTGTGGTGTACTCCCCCCTTGATATTGTTCATAATACCCATTGGGAGAGAGGATGATATTACTCCCAATATTGCAGGGAGTGTACCCTACTCACGTGATATTGTTCGTAATGCCCAGGGCAAGTCTTCCCTATGTTATTCTGGTGATAGTGAATAAGTCTCCTGAGTTCTGATGGTTTTATGAAGATGAGTTCTTCTACACAAGCTCTCCGTCTTTGCCTTCTGCCATCCAGGTAAGATTTGAAGTGCTCCTCCTTGCCTTCTGTCATGACTGTGAGGCCTCCCCCGCCATGTGGAACTGTAAGTCCATTAAACCTCTTTTTTTGTAAATTGCCTAGTCTCAGGTATGTCTTTATCAGCAACGGGAAAATGGACTAATACAGTAAATTGGCACCAGGAGAGTGGGGAAACATTGAAAAGATATCCAAAAATGTGGAAGTGACTTTGGAACTAGGTAACAGGCAGAGCTTGGAACAGTGTGGAGGGCTCAGAAGGAGACAGAAAAATGTGGGAAAGTTTGAAACTCCCTAAAGGCTTCTTGAATGGCTTTGACCAAAATGCTGACAATGATATTGAGGATGAAATCAAGGCTGAGGTGGTCTCAGATGAACATGAGAAACTTGTTGGGAGCTAGAGCAAAGGTTATTCTTGTTACATTTTAGCCAAAAGATTGGTGGCATTTTGCCCCTGCCCTAGAGATTGGTGGAATTTTGAATTTGAGAAAGATGATTTAGGGTATCTGGCAGGATAAATTTCTAAGCAGTAAAACATTCAAGAGATGATTTGGGTGCTGTTAGAGGCATTCAGTTTTATAAGGGAAGCAGAGCCTAAATATCCAGAAAATTTGCAGCCTGACAATGTGATAGACAAGAAAATCCCATTTTCTGAGAAATTCAAGCCAGCTGTAGAAGTCTTCATAAGTAACAAGGAGCCCAATGTTAATCCCCAAGACAACGGGGAAAATGTCTCCAGAGCATGTCAGAAGTCTTCATGCAGCCCCTCCGATCACAGGCCCAGAGGCCTAGGAGGAAAAAGTAATTATGTGGGCCAGGCCCAGGGTCCTTATGCTGTGTGCAGCCTAAGGACTTGGTGGCCTGTGTCCCAGTTGTTCCAACCATGGCACAAGGGGCCAATGTGGAGCTTAGGCTGTGGCTTCAGAGGGTGCAAGCCCCCAGCCTTGGCAGCTTCCATGTGGTGTTGAGCCTGCAAGCACACAGACACCAAGAATTTGGGTTTGGGAACCTCCACCTAGATTTCAGAGGATGTATGGTAACACCTGGGTGCTCAGGCAGAAATTTGTGGCAGGGATGGGGGGCTCATGGAGAGCCTCTGATAGGCTAGTGCAGAAGGGAAATGTGGGGTTGGAGCCCCCACAAATAGTCCCTTCTGGGGTACTGCTTAGTGGAGCTGTGAGAAGAGGGCCACTGTCCTCCAGACTCCAGAATGGTAGATCCACTGACAGTTTGCACTATTCACCTGGAAAAGTCACAGACATTCAGTGCCAGCCCTTCTAAGTAGTCAAGAGGGAGATCACACCTTGGAAAGTCACAGGGACACAGTTACTGAAGACCATGGGAATCCACCCCTTGCATCAGTGTAACCTGGAAATGAGACATGGAGTCAAAGGATATCATTTTGGAATATTAAGATTTAACTGCCTTGCTATATTTCAGACTGCCTGGGGTCTGTAGTCCCTTTGTTTTGGCCAATTGAAATGGCTGTAGTTACCCAATACCTGTACCCCCATTGTGTCTAGGAAGTAACTAACTTGCTTTTGGTTTCACAGGCTTATAGGCGGAAAGGACTTGCCTTGTCTCAGATAAGACTTTGGACTGTGGACATTTGAGTTAATGTTGAGCGAAGACTGTGGGGGACTGCTGGAAAGGCATGATTGGTTTTGAAATGTGAAGACATGATATATGTGAGGGGCCAGGGGCAGAATGATATGGTTTGGCTGTGTCCCCAGTGAAATCTCATCTAGAATTCCTACAAGTTTAGGAGGGACTTGGTAGTTGGTAATTCTATCACTGGGGCAGTTTTTCTCCATGCTGTTCTTATGATAACGAATAAATGTCATGAAATCTGATGGTTTCACAAAGAGGATTTCCCCTGCACAAGCTCTCTTTCTCTTTGCCTGAGACCATCCACGTAAGATGTGACTTGCTCCTTCTTCTACCATGTTTTTAGGCCTCCTCAGCCATGGGGAATTGTAAGTCCTTTAAACCTCTTTCTTTTATAAATTGCCCAGTCTCAGGTATGCCTTTATCAGTAGGGTGAAAATATACTAATACAGGACTCAGGCAGATTTAGAATTTCAGTGGCTTCTTGATGCCATTTATCATTATGAAATATCAATTTTGTCTCTTGCATTAAAATCACAACCTAGTTTCTTTTGCTCAGTTCTTGCATGATATGTATGCTTCATCCTTTCATTTTTAAAGCCATTCTATATTCCTACTATGGTGTGTATTTAATGAGTAGCATACATCTTTGATTTTAATCCTGTCTGATAATGTTATGATTTACTTGGAAAAAGTGTTTATTTATCATGCAATTATTTGTAAAGTTAAGGTTAAACCTACCATCTTGTTTCCTCCAATTTTCTTGATTCTTGCTTTCATTTGAATTAATCAGTTTAATTACAGTTTTTCTGTGTATTAACTTGTGAAATATGCAAGTGTATTACACAGCAGATATCCTCAACTTATTACTGCCTAATACCCATATAGGGTATTATGATTTCTTTCTCAAATCATTCCTAAGTAAATGACGGAAGCAGAATCAACTTTTGGAGGCTCATCTATGTCCTGCTGGGTTGAACTTGAAAGTTTGAAATGACCTAAGGTGCATTTGGACACAAACCTCCCTAACCTTTCAATCACTAATGACCTAGAGCTCCGTGAGATGTAGCACTTTCCCATGAGCTTGCAGTGGCATGGTGCCCAGCCTTGAACGCCACACAGGATCTCTCAATTCTGTGATTCTTCCCAGGAAATACATAAGAACTTCCATCTGGGTTCATATCTCAAACACAACTCACCAATCTCTCATTTACTGATCTCTGTTCAAAGTCTTCAGATGGTTATTTTTCAGGGGGTAAAATGTTATATATTATGTTGTATTGAACCAGATTCCATTTAAGATGACATGCATATGTTTCTTTATTCTTTCAAAGTTGGTCCTTATTGTTGAAACCCAGCTTTGGAGTTCAGAAAACCACTTTTTTACTTCAATATGCTGTGGTTGAGACTGTGCAAAGACTTTTGGCACTAGGCCTTTATTTTTGCATACATTTGCCAGAACATAACTAGTAATTTAAAAATCTAGACTGTGATGATTTTTATTTGTGTTCTTCCTGAGAAAAGTAGGAAAAAATACAGTGCCTGCTGCTGTCCTGGTCAGGGGTCTGCCTTGCAAAAAGTGGTAGGGGGAGGTAAAGGAGGGGAGGGAAACAGTGTTTAATATCACCAAACCTTATCAATGTACAAGTACTCTAGTAACTGCTAAACCAAATCTAAATAATGTATTTTGCTGGCAATAATAAACCCCAACATCCTCAGCCTCTACCCTCCTGATTTTAAGCATGAAATCTGTCCCCGACTCCCTGCCACTGAACATGTCTGTGACTCCAGGGTCCCGGTTGGAAACCAAATAAATTGGGAGCTGTGGAGGCTGGCCTGGCTACTGTAGGTCCCAATTCAAATAGATGTATCCATTACTGTGAAGGGGGCTGTGACTGGACCTGTAGGAGATGGAGGCTGGCTCTCCAGGGGTGACGGGCAGGGAGAGTGGAGGCTGGGACACCACAGCATTTCCATTGGATCCTGAAATAATAAGAGAGAAACGCAAGGTTATGTACAAACACTGTGAGTCATTTTAATCATTTTCTGTCTGTTATTTATGTTTTGCTCAATTATTTTTTTGTGTGTGATTTTGGTTAATACTCCCAAAATATACAGGTATAAAAAGAACCAAGATTTGTATGGGGAAAAGAAAGAGAGATCAGCCTGTTACTGTGTCCCTGCAACACATGTGCCATAATATACAAACTTCTACTTTTGTCAGTCCTTAACATCTACATCTCTGAATTTTCATGAATTTCTGTTTCACAAGGGTAATTGTTTTATATACACTAACGGCAGCATACAACAAAACTTAGTATGAAAGTTAAGAAAAAGAAAAGAAAAAGAAAAAGATAGAGTCTCTGTCATGGCAATGCTAAAATAAAGTGTCCACAATATCAGCCGGTAGAAAATAAGACCCAGCCACCAGTAGCCTATCAATACTGGCCGCCAGCTGAACTTCAGTATCGGTTGCCCCCAGAAAATCTGTATGCACAGACAGGAAGGTTTCTAGCGCCACAGGGCAGGGCGCCATATCCTCAGCCTCCCACCATGAGACTTAATCCTACAGCACCACCTAGTAGACAGGGTAGTGCAATACATAAAATTATTGATGAGGCAATAAAACAAGGAGATATTGAAGCGTGGCAATTCCCAGTAATATTAGAATCAAGATCACCTGGAGAAGGGGCCCAAGAGGGAGAGCCTCCCATAGCTGAAGTCAGGTATGAGTCCTTTTCTATAAAAATGCTAAAAGAAATGAAAGAGGGAGTAAAACAGTATGGACCCAACTCTCCTTACATGAGAACATTATTAGATTCCATTGCTCATGGACATAGACTCATTCCTTATGATTGGGAGACTCTGGCAAAATCATCACTCTCACCCTCTCAATTTTTACAATTTAAGACTTGGTGGATTGATGGGGCACAAGTACAGGTCTGAAGAAATAGGACTGCCAGTCCTCCAATTAACATAGACGTAGATCAACTATTAGGAATAGGTCAAAATTGGAGCACTGCTAGTCAACAAGTAATAATGCCAAATGAGGACATTGAGCAAATTAGGGCTATCTGCCTTAGGGCCTGGGAGAAAATCCAAGACCCAGGAACCACCTGCCCATCCTTTAATACAATAAGACAAGGCTCTAAAGAGTCCTACCCTGATTTTCTAGCAAGGCTTCAAGATGCTGCTCAAAAGTCAATTACCAATGAGAATGCCCGTAAGGTCATAGTGGAGTTGATGGCATATGAAAATGCCAATCCTGATTGTCAATCAGCCATTAAGCCATTAAAAGGAAGGGTCCCGATAGGATCAGATGTAATCTCAGAGTACATTAAAGCCTACGATGGAATTGGAGGAGCTATGCATAAAACTATGCTTATGGCTCAAGCAATCGCAGTAGTTGTTTTAGGAGGACAGGTTAGAACATTTGGGGGAAAATGTTATAATTGTGGTCAAATTGGTCATCTTAAAAAGAATTGCCTAGTTTCAAATGAACAAAATGTAACTACTCAAGCTACTACAACAACAGATAAAGAGCCACC
The DNA here is from genome assembly GCF_000951035.1 of Colobus angolensis palliatus. Classification (NCBI taxonomy): domain Eukaryota; kingdom Metazoa; phylum Chordata; class Mammalia; order Primates; family Cercopithecidae; genus Colobus; species Colobus angolensis. The sequence goes on from NW_012116899.1 coordinate 91,016, forward strand.
TGGCCTATGTCCAAGATGTAAAAAGGGAAAACATTGGGGAAATAAATGTCATTCTAAATTTGATAAAAATGGGCAACCACTGTTGGGAAACAAGAGGAGGGGCCAGCTTCAGGCCCCTCAACAAACTGGGGCATTCCCAATTCAGTCTTTTGTTCCCCAGGGTTTTCAGGAAGAACAACCCCCACTGTCACAAGTGTCTCAGGGAATAAGCCAGTTATCACAATACAGCAATTATCCCCCGCCACAAGTGGCAGTGCAGCAGTAGATTTACGTACTATACAAGCAGTCTCTCTGCTTCCAGGGGAACCTCCACGAAAAATCCCCACAGGGGTATACGGCCCATTGCCTGAGGGGACTGTAGGACTAATCTCAGGAAGATCAAGTTTAAATCTAAAAGGAGTTCAAATTCATACTGGTGTGATTGATTCAGACTATAAAGGTGAAATTCAATTGGTTATTTGTTCCTCAATTCCTTGGAGTGCCAGTCCAGGAGACAGGATTGCTCAATTATTACTCCTACCTTATATTAAAGTTGGAAACAATGAGATAAAAAGAATGGGAGGGTTTGGAAGCACTGATCCAGCAGGAAAGGCTGCATATTGGGCAAGCCAGGTCTCTGAGAGCAGACCTATGTGTAAGGCCATTATTCAAGGAAAACAGTTTGAAGTGTTGGTAGACACTGGAGCAGATATCTTTGTCATTGCTTTAAATCAGTGGCCAAAAAATTGTCCTAAACAAAAGGCTGTTACAAGACTTGTCGGCATAGACACAGCTTCAGAAATTTATCAAAGTACAATGATTTTACATTATTTAGGGCCAGATAATTAAGAAAGTACTGTTCAGACAATGATTACTTCAATTCCTGTTAATCTATGGAGTTGAGATTTATTACAACAATGGGGTGCAGAAATCATTATGCCCACTCCATTATACAGCCCCACGAGTCAAAAAATCATGACTAAGATAGGATATATACCAGGAAAGGGATTAGGAAAAAATGAAAATGGCATTAAAGTCCCAATTGAGACTGAGAAAAATCAAGAAAGAAAAGGAATAGGGTATCCTTTTTAGGGGCAGCCACTGGAGAGCCTCCTAAACCCATTCCATTAACTTGGAAAACAGAAAAACCGGTATGGGTAAATCAGTGGCCGCTACCGAAACAAAAACTGGAGGCTTTACATTTATTAGCAAAGGAGCAATAAGAAAAGGAACACATTGAGCCTTCATTCTCGCCCTGGAAATCTCCTGTATTTGTAATTCAGAAAAAATCCAGCAAATTACCTACGTTAATGGACTTAAGCGCCCATAAATGCTGTAATTCAACCCATGGGGCCTCTTCAACCCAGATTGCCCTCTCCAGCCATGATTCCAAAAGACTGGCCTTTAATTATAATTGATCTAAAAGATTGCTTTTTTACCATTCCTCTGGCAGAGCAAGATTGTGAAAAATTTGCCTTTACTATACCAGCCATAAATAATAAAGAACCAGCCACCAGGTTTCAGTGGAAAGTATTACCTCAGGGAATGCTTCATAGTCTAACTATTTGTCAAACTTTCATAGGTCAAGTCCTTCAAACAGTTAGAGATAAATTTTCAGATTGTTATATCATTCACTATATTGATGATATTTTATGTGCTGCAGAAACAAGAGACAAATTAATTGACTGTTACACATTTCTGCAAGCAGAGGTTGCCAACACAAGACTAACAATAGCATCTGATAAGATCCAAACCTCTGATCCTTTTCATTTTTTAGGGATGCAGATCAAAAATAGAAATATTAAGCCACAAAAAATAGACATAAGAAAAGACACATTAAAAACATTAAATGACTTTCAGAAATTATTAGGTGATATTAATTGGATTCAGCCAACTCTAGGCATTCCTACTTATGCCATGTCAAATTTGTTCTCTATCCTAAGAGGAAACCCAGACTTAAATAGTAAAAGAATATTAACCCCAGAGGCAACAAAAGAAATTAAATTAGTCGAAGAAAAAATTCAGTCAGCGCAAATAAGTAGAATAGATCCCTTAGCCCCACTCCAACTTTTGATTTTTGCTACTGCACATTCTCCAACAGGCATCATTGTTCAAAATACTGATCTTGTGGAGTGATCATTCCTTCCTCACAGTACAATTAAGACTTTTACATGGTACTTGGATCAAATAGCTACATTAATTGGTCAGACAAGATTACGAATAATAAAATTGTGTGGTAATGACCCAGACAAAATAGTTGTTCCTTTAACCAAGGAACAAGTTAGACAAGCCTTTATCAATTCTTGTGCATGGCAGATTGGTCTTGCTGATTGCATGGGAATTATTGATAATCATTACCCAAAAACAAAAATCTTCCAGTTTTTAAAATTGACTACTTGGATTTTACCTAAAATTACCAGACACGAACCTTTAGGAAATGCTCTGACAATATTAACTGATGGTTCCAGCAATGGAAAAGCGGTTTAGACAGGGCCAAAAGAGCGAGTAATCAAAACTCAATATCAATCGGCTCAAAGGGCAGAGTTGGTTGCAGTCATTACAGTGTTACAAGATTTTAATCAACCTGTTAATATTATATCAGATTGTGCATATGTAGTGCAGGCTATAAGGGATGTTGAGAGCTCTAATTAAATATAGCATGGATGTTCAGTTAAACCAGCTGTTCACGTTATTACAACAAACTGTAAGAAAAAGGAATTTCCCATTTTATATTGCTCATATTTGAGCACACACTAATTTACCAGGACCTTTAACTAAAGCAAATGAACAAGCTGACTTACTGGTATCCTCTGCATTCATAAAAGCACAAGAACTTCATGCTTTGACTCATGTAAATGCAGCAGGGTTAAAAAACAAATTTAATGTCACATGGAAATAGGCAAAAGATATTGTACAACATTGCACCCAGTGTCAAGTACTACACCTGCCCACTCAAGAGGCGGGAGTTAATTGCAGAGGTCTGTGTCCTAATGCATTATGACAAATGGATGTTACACATGTACCTTCATTTGGAAAATTATTATATGTTCATGTAACAGTTGATACTTATTCACATTTCATATGGGCAACATGCCAGACAGGAGAAAGTACTTCCCATGTTAAAAAACATTTATTATCTTGTTTTGCTGTAATGGGAGTTCCAGAAAAAATTAAAACTGACAATGGACCAGGATATTGTAGTAAAGCTTTCTAAAAATTCTTAAACCAGTGGAAAATTACACCTACAACAGGAATTCCTTATAATTCCCAAGGACAGGCCATAATTGAAAGAACTAATCAAACACTCAAAACTCAGTTAGTTAAACAAAAAGAAGGGGGAGACAGTACAGAGTGTACCACTCCTCAGATGCAGCTTAATCTAGCACTTTATACTTTAAATTTTTTAAACATTTATAGAAATCAGATTACTACTTCTGCAGAACAACATCTTACTGGTAAAAAGAACAGTCCGTATGAAGGAAAACTGATTTGGTGGGCAGACAACAAAAATAAGACATGGGAAATAGGGAAGGTGATAACCTGGGGAAGAGGTTTTGCTTGTGTTTCACCAGGAGAAAATCAGCTTCCTGTTTGGATACCCACTAGACATTTGAAGTTCTACAATGAACCCATTGGAGATGCAAAGAAAAGTGCCTCCACAGAGATGGAAACACTGCAATCGAGAACCATTGACTCTCAAGATGAACCAAGTGGTGATATCAGAAGAGGAAAATGGAGTCTCTTATGTCTACTTCTTTCTATATAGACACAGTAACAGGCTGATCTCTCTTTCTTTTCCCTTCAATTTGCAAAACACAAAGGGGTCTCTAGAAGTCACCTACCACATCCCCCTCTTTCTGTGTCATAGCTTTCACTAATGTACATGTCCTTGATCCTTCTGGAATCTTCCTCACTCTCACAGATCTAAGAATCACATGCCCTACCCTGGAGGAGAACACACATCTAACAGGAGTACAGAATACACATGGGAAGGAGTGGGTCCCCCAGAGTTCACCCTCCTACCCTGTCATTCTCCCTTATTTCCCTTCTGCCCTTACAAGGGACCCAGAGCATTAGCAGCCCTGGGAGTTGAGCAGGGAGCCTCATTGTGAGAAGATGAACTGAGGAGTCCTGATTAGTCAAGGCAAGGTTAGAGCTGAGCTTTTAACTCAAACTCACAAGGGAAAGTCCTCCCTAGAGGCAGTATACAAATCATCTGGTGGGTGCAGTGGGGTAGAAAGAGCCAAGGAGAACTTGGGGGCCTCTCTTGTGAGCAAAACGACATAAATATATTTTATGTTTTAAGGAAATCAATACAGGTAAAATCTGTGTTTCCTGAGTGGCAGAAGGGCCATATGCAGATGTTTCCTGCTGTGTCCTCTACTAGACTTCTACTTCTTTAGGACTTTCTCAGGTATGTTTTCTGTTTCTCTTTAATAAGGTTGATCTTTAATAAATATTTGGTGATTTTTATTTATTTGTTCAGGTTTATTTAAAAGAGTCTAGGTTTGTTTTATTTCATTTTATTTTATCTAAGGTAAAACACACAGTGCAAAGAGTGCAAATCTTAAGGGTGCAAATGAGTTTCAAGATCCAGATCACTTCATGTCATGATCCACATTGAAATAGCTAAGGTTTATAATTCTCTCACTGCTTTCATTATGTACCTTCCCAGTCAAAAACTGCTGCTCAAAACACAATCAATATCACTGATATTCTGATGTCTATTATAATTGTTTTTTTTTCCTGGACTTAATCTTTATATCAGGTAAAGTAAACATATTTTGTAGCTTTTTTCTTATTTCTTTCACTTTTTGAGGCCTTGATTCCTTTCTGTCAATTTGAATTGCTATCTACTGTTATTCATTCCCTGTGATTCTGAAGAATTTTCTCTTGAATCTCTTGCAAGGCATATATACTATTAATGAATTAGTCTTTGTATATAAAAGAATATTTCTACTTTGCCTTTATATGTAAAGGATTGTTTTGCTGGATATAGAATTTGTGACTGAATTTTCTCCCCCAGCATTTAGATATATCATTCCACTGTCTTCTCACCTCCACTGATAATGATGAAAATTTAGCCAATGGCTTTATTATTGTTTCCTAGTATAGAGTAAGTCAGTATTTCAGTGATGCATTCCAAATTCTCTTTGTCTTTCAACATTGGTACTATAATGTATATAGTTATGAATTGCATTGTGCTTATCCTGAAAAGGTTTCACTGAGTTTCTTTCATGTATAGATTAATGTGTTTCATCATTTCTACAGATGATTTTCATTATTTCTCCATTTTTTTTCTTTTTCAGTTTTTATTTTAGAATCAGAGCATGCATATACAGATATGTTAAAAAGTTATTTTGCATGATGCTGAGGTTTGGTGTATGACTGAACTTATTAACCACATAGTGAACATTGTACCCATAGGTAGTTTTTCAACCCTTCCCTTCCTCCCTCTCTCTTCCCTCTAGTAGTCCCCAATGACTATTGTGCCCATCAACCATGGACTAGATAAAGAAACTGTTGTATATATACACTATCGGGGGAACCTGGCCCCAGTATTTCAGCGTCAGTTCTTTCTATTTTCCATCAGTGTCAGCCAGCTGAGAAATAAAGAGAGAAAATATAAAGGGAAGAATTTTACAGCTGGGCCACCGGGGGTGACATCACATATTGGTAGGACCGTGATGTCCACCTGAGTCTCAAAACCAGCAAGTTTTACTAAGGGTTTCAAAAGCAGAGGGAGTGTAAAAAGAGAGAATAAGGTACAAAGATCACATGCTTCAAATGGCAAAAAACAGAACTACTACTCAGGGTCTAACAAAGGTCACATGCTTCAGAGGGAACAGGACAAAGGGCAAAAGCAGAACTACTGATAAGGGTCTATATTCAGTGGCGAACATATTGTCTTGATAAACATCTTAAACAACAGAAAACAGGGTTCAAGAACAGATAACTGGTCTGACCACAAATTTACCAGGGTGGAGTTCTTCCCCACCCTAGTAAGCCTGAGGGTACTGCAGGAGATCAGGATGTATCTTAGTACTTATCTCAACTGCATAAGACAGACATTCCCAGAGCACCCGTTTATAGACCTCCCCCCAGGAATGTATTCCTTTCCCAAGCTATTAATATTAATATTCCTTGCTAGGAAAATAACTTAGTGATACCTTCCCTACTTACACGTTTGTTTATAGGCTCTCTGCAAGAAGAAAAATATAGCGCTTTTTGCCCAACCCAGCAGGCAGTCAGATCTTATGGTTGTCTTCCCTTGTTTCCTAAAAATCGCCGTTATTCTGTTCTTTTTCAAAGTGCACTGATTTCATATTGTTCAAATGCACATGTTTTACAATCAGTTTGTACAGTTAACACAATTATCACAGTGGTCCTGAGGTGACGTACATCCTCAGCTCATGAAGATAACAGGATTAAGAGATTAAAATAAAGACAGGTGTAAGAAATTATAAAAGTATTATTTGGGAACTGATAAATAACCATATTAAAATGAAATATTCACAATTTATCTTCCTCTGTCACGGCTCCAGCCAGTCCCTCCATTTGGGGTCCCTGACATCCCACAACAATACACCATGGAATCATATGCAGCCATAAATAGGAACAAAATCATAGGAACAAAATTATGTCCTTGCAGAAACTTGGATGCAGCTGGAAGTCATTTCCTAAGTGAACTGATGCAGAAGCAAAAAACTAAATACCACATATTCTCACTTGTAAGTGGGAGCTAAACATGTGGTACACATGGACATAAAGGTGGGAACACATTTTTTAGCCTCTTTCTTTTTTTCCTTTTTGATTCCTAACACAAATTTGTTGGTATTGTTCACACGGACCTATAATGTCTGAGGTTTTATTCATTCTTCTTTATAATTTTTCTCTTCTTTATATGAGATCATTTCTATTGACTTGTTTTTCAGTTTACTGGTTTTTGCATCATATTATATTGCTGTTGCATTTATATAACACATTTTTCAATTTAATTGTTGAACTTTTCATTTCTAGAATTTCCAGTAGGTCTGTTTTCATAGTTTCTCTGTTTGAGAGCCTCTATTTGTTGAATCGTTGTCTTTACAAATTCCTTTTTAATTCTTTTTTAAAGGTTAGAATAATTCTTTGAACATATATTTGATAAGGGTGGAGCATATAGACACTATGGAGATGGACCATAAGGCAGGGAGCTCAGAATTTGATTAGCTGAATTTGAAGTCTCTGAATAATGATGCTCTTGTGGGATTTAATTATTTTCTATGTTTTATGTTTCTCAGATTACAAATACCTTTTATTTTTAAGATAGTAACTATGTATAGAAATTCAGTTTATCAATCCCTGGAAATTTCTAACAGAAAAATTGATGAAAAGATAGTTTCTCTTAGGCCCCCAAACCAGCCTCTGCCTGGGACTTGCCTTTGTCTCTGAGCCTGTGAAATCTATGATGAGGTTTTCAGTTGGGCAGTGAAATCATGGCAGGGCAGGCTCTGGGTGCTGTGGAGGACAGGAGGGCACTCATTCAGGGTTAGTGATGCTGGGAGTTTGAGGGGAGAGACTCAGAATGGAGCTGTCTGTGAGTTGCCCCAGCAATGCTGTCTGCACAGTGATCATCTCACAAGTGTACTCAGATGCCAGTGGATGGCCCAAATGTGGGCTCAGGTTGGACAAAGACAAAGGTTTAGGCATGAATATATGGGCCTCATTTGATACTCTGAAGTTTCAGCACAAGCATAATGAATTATATGGGAAAAGTAAGGAGTTACAAGGTTGCGATTTTTCATTTGATACTAAAATATATTTCCTCTGCTCATTTTTCCCTCCAGAATGTAACTCCTGATATACATTTGACCAAAGTCACTGTTTTTAATTGTTGTTTTAGTAACTGACAGCCTGTGTGCAGAGTTCCTAAGTAACTGGGTAGCCAGACCATCATTCCTATGGGTGAAGCCAGGAAGTGACTGTGGATGTGAACAAATGTGAGTTTCATGTACATGTTGCCAAAAGCCATGGGCCACTGATCTGGGGAGAACCCACAATCATTTCACTTTCCCATACCCAGATGAGAGGTCACCTCGATTTGTGTTCCTCTGATGAACTCTACACACTGGATCACATTCTGAAGCTCTAGTTCACACTTCTTTTCTGTGCTAGAGGGACTCTCTCACTTACATGTATTGTACCCTCTGCATAGGAAAATTTGTAATACATAAAAGCTGTTTTCTGCTAATTACCCATCAATTGCGTCATTTTTAGTCTTCCATAGGTGTTACCTGCCCTATGGCTACGGGGTCTTCCAAAAGAATGGGCCAGAGGTGGAGCCGTGAAACTGTAGCTGGATAAAAAGTGTAAGTGTCAAGATAGGGTAAAGAAGTGGTGTTAATAATAATAATATTCCAAATTAGTCTGGGCTCTTGGCTGTGATTACTGGTAAGTGTGAAAGAATCTAGGTTTTGGTTTTTATTCATTTTATTTCCATTGATAAAGTAGCCAGAGTAAAGTGCACACTTCTTGAGTGTGCAACTTAATAAAGTTTATGTGTAAGTCATTGTCCGGGTGGAATGATAGAGTATTTCACATGCCCTTGTGCTTCCCTCATGGACAGGCTTTGTAAGGTTTCCCTCCCATTCAGCAAAAGTAACTGTCTTTCTGATATCTAACACAATCATTTAGGTTTCCCTGTCTTGAACTTCACATAAATAGCATGAAGTGTATTTTTATCTTTCCAGCCTTGGTATTGTTCCTTATTACTTTTGAGACCTTCATTTCTTCCAGTGGACTCAATGTCCTGTCTGATGTCATTTCCTGGGATTCTGAAGTATTTTCTCTCAACTATCTGATAAGACATAGCTACTAGGAATGAACATATTTGTTTACCAAAGAATATGTTTGCTTTTTTGTTCGAGTTGAAGGATATTTTCACTGGATATAGATTTCCTGGTTGCCTTCTTTCTTTTTTCTTTCAGCGTTTAAATATGTAATTTCACAGCTTCTAGCCTCTACCGGTCCCAATGAAAACGAAGCCAATAGCTATATTGTTGTGTCTCTGTATAAAGTGTCTGCTTTCATTCTTCATGCAATGAAGATTTTCTCTTTGTCTTTCAATATTTTAATATAATGTGTTGAGTTATTAATTTCTATTGAGTGTGTTAAAGGGTTTTATTGAATTTTTTCTTCTAAGAATATTTTTTCTTACTTTTGAAAAGTTTTTGTCATTATTTCTCCAAATACTTTTTTCAGCTACTTTCTCTTTCTCTCCTCCTTTGTGACTGTCATTATATATTTGTTGGTGTCCTTCACTCTGAGCTATAAATCTTTGAAGTTTTCTTCCTTTTTTTCTAAACATTTTTTTCATTCTCAATAGTTTTCCAGTCATCTATTTTCTAGTTAGCTGATTGTTCTGCCATCTCAAATTGCTATTAGACTTAGCTAATACATATTTAAATTGGGTTATTCTACTTTTCATTTCTAGAGTTCCCATTTGGTCTTTATTTACACTTTCCACTTCTTTTCTTGAGTCCCTACTTGCTGAATCTTTTTTTTTTTAATATTTTCTTTACTATGTCAAGGATCATAGTTTTAAAAATAATTATTTTAACATATGCATATTAACTGCTTTGCAGCCTTTGCTAAAGTCAACAATTAGGACAAGTTAGAATCAGCTTTCATTGGCTATTTTCTACTGTTATTGTTGTAGTTGCTTTATTTTTATTCCTTCAATATCGGTCATACTTCCCTGTTTCTTCCAGGATTTTTTAAACTGTAAACTGTACATTTTTGATAATATATTATAGTACCTCTCTTTAGATTGTGGGCTTTTTAATTTTAATTTTAATTTTCTTAGAAACAGAGTCTCACTCTGTCAGCCAGACTGGAGTGTGGTGGTGTGACCATAGCTCGCTGCAGTCTTGACCTCTTGGGCTCTTGGGCTCAAGCGATCCTCCAGTTTCTTCCTCCTGAGTAGCTGGGAATGTAGGTGCATGTCACCAATTTCTGCTTTTTTAAAAAAAAAAAATTGTAGAGATAAGGGTGTCACTATTTTATCCAGACTGGTCTCAAACTCCTGGCCTCAAGTCATCCTTCTGCATCAGCCTCTCAAAATACTGGGATTATAGGCTTGAGCTATCATGTCAGGCCTGGAATTTGTTTTATTTTTCTGAGCATTTTAAAATTTTCTTCTTAATTGCTTGTCTGAACTTACTAATAGTACCTGACTTATGATAGTTGGAGTTAAAATTTTTTGACTCAGATGGTGTGTAAGTGACATGTATTCAAGTAGAAATAGTACTAGTATTCATACAGCTATTCTATCTTCCCTTTCAGTACAGTATTCAATGAATTACATAAGATATTCAACACTTTATTGTAAGATAAGCTTTGTGTTACATAATGTTGCCCAACTGTAGGCTAATATATGTGTTCTGAGCAGATTTAGAATAAGGTAAGGTGAGCTATAATGTTAAATGGATTAGATGTATTCAAAGCATTCTCATTGCATGGTACTGAAAAATCTGCATCTCACACGGTATTTGACCACTGATATCTCTGCTTCTTTTTATTCTTAATATTAATCTTTGGTTTGAATTTACAGAAACTGCACACGTATCTGCATAGCATAGTGGTCACCAATGATTTGAGACATTTTGCTCAAATACCTGGAGCTTTTAAATCTGTCTTCTGTCAATCTATCTGTGTGTAGTTTAAAAAGCAAACTGCATGCGAAATGCAGCTAATTCTTACCTCCCTCTGGTTTTACTTTGCACCGGGAACTCCTGGGTCTCATCACTCATATCTATAGCTTCTAGGTCACTAGGAATGTGTGCAGAGATTATTTCAGCAATATGGATCTATCTTATCCAGGAATCTGCTATTTACCATCAGCAGATGTGCTACTTGCCCCAAAAAGGACATCATCTTGGACTAGGAAAGCTGTGGGCTTTTTCTATTCATTTCTTATGGAGTTCTCCATGTTTAGCTGGAAACACTGAAGAATTTTTTTCCACTCCTTGGCTTTACTCAAGTCCACCCGCGTTGGCAGCAAGCTGCTAGTTTTATTTGCTATGCTCATATTGGTAAAGCTTCAGTTCTGTAATTCATGCTGACTGAGCTGGGGGCAGAAGGGTGCTGTCACAGGCAAAAGGTTACAGACTTTTTCTGTCCTTACTCAAAGCACTAGTACTTTTATTTCTATAAAGAATATACATGCTTAATCATTTTATGCTTTGCCAATTGTCAAAGTGTTGAAATAGTTTTGATATTTTAGCTTTATATTTATATGTGTGTTTGTTGTTTATTTTTGAACAGAAGATTTATTCAACTCTTTGTGATACCATAAACAGGGATGCTTTCTAAAATGCATTTAAATGAACATAGTAGCCATGCTGAAATGGTATGATGTAATGGATTAACATAAGTAATTTTGGACTTGAGAACTTGAACTCCGAAATGGCCAAAGAGAGCAGAGATGCTAAAACTGAGTGGCCACCACACTAGCTGTCTGTAAAGGAAGCAGCTGGTAAAATCTAGTAACCACTGATGGTCTTGTTGAGGTTTTTGTTTCATGTTGAATCACTGTGGGAGGCCAGCTATAATCCTGCTGACAGTAATAAACTCCAACATCTTCAGGCTCCAGGCTGCTGATGGTGAGAGTGAATTCTGTCCCACACCCACTGCCACTGAACCTGGCTGGGATGCCAGTGGCCCTGCTGGATGCACCATAGATGAGAAGCCTGGGAGCCTGCCCAGGTTTCTGCTGGTACCAGGCTAAGCTGCTGCTGACACTCTGACTGGCCCTGCAGGAGAGGGTGGCTCTTTCCCCTGGAGACAAAGACAGGGTGGCTGGAGACTGCGTCATCACAATTTGTCCGGTGGTATCTGAGATGGGAAATAAAACAGAAATGCACTATTGTGATCTAGATCAAAATCACTGTCTTTGAGTAGAGCCAAAATTGTTGACCTACATTGAAGTTTAACTATATTTCTTGCTGAGCAGAGGTGGCAGGAGTTTTCAGCGATGTGCAAAACCACCTCATACTCCCCTTACCTGGGAGCCAGAGTAGCAGGAGGAAGAGAAGCTGCACTGGGGCTTCCATGGTTCCCTCTGGGTCCTAACTGATCAATTCCTCCCCAAGGCTTTGACCCAGGCATTGATAAGGGCTCTGGAAGGTAGGGCAGCTGGGAGGGACATGCAAAGCAGCTGGGGTGGGAACTGGGCTTCCAGCTGCAGGGACCACCTGCTTCTTCCTCTCTGCATGGAGCATCCTGCGCCTCCCTGGTTGTCAGTTCAGAAAACTCTGTTGGCTCAGTCTGAGTGTAGAACTTCCCCCTTGTGCTCACAGAATTTCACTCCTGTGTCTTTCTTCTCTTCAATCACCTAAATTCACCCAGATGATGAATTAGGTTCCTAACAGGTACAAGCCTGTTAAGAACAATATAAAAGGCTGTGTTTTCATTTCTCTCTTTCTATCCTCAATATGCCCAGTCATCTCCCTAAGTGCATTATTGGATGGATGGAAATGAAGAGTCTGTTAGAACATAATATTCCAGATTCACCTTTCTTTTGCTTGTTAGTAACATTTTCTGAGGGTCCTGAAGCTTTCCATTAACCCAGACACACACCCTCTTTGAGTTAAAAGTCAAAAACTTCTGTTTACAGTCACATGTCCTGCAGGCCCTGACATAGATGCTCCATAGCTTGCCGATTGCTTGAAATTGATCAAGTAACTTAACTTCCCTGTGTCTCAGTTTCCATATCTGCATAACTGTGACAATAGTGGTACCTGCCTTACAGTGCTGTCGACAGTTTAAAGAAAATAAGATAAAACATTTACAATAGTACTCAGGACATTATGTATGCGGCCATTAATTTTGTTTTTATTGTTTAAGTATTCAGCACTATAGTCATCATCATTATAAATATACTTAGCATGGAAAATAGTCTTAAATCTAATCCAAGAATGTTTTATCCACAAATTAAATTCTAAGGTGTTTTCTTCAGTAACTATATACAACTCTTAAAATCTTAATGATTTGGTCTTAATCTGTGCTAAAGTACTCAGACCTTCAATCATTCCCACCCATCCCTAACACATTACTTCTCATCATCCATTATCAAAATGTTACCCAGAAAAGGTTACCATGTCCTGTTGCTGTCCTTCTTTCTTATATAATCTTTATTCTACCTTGTTATCTTTTGTCTTATTCTGGCCCCAGGACTGACGATAAGGCAAAGCTACCATCATTACTTGTGGGCTTGCTCCAGTATAATTTTGTCAGGCTTGTTATCTTGGAAATGAGGACTCTGTCTTGCAAAGAAACATATTCTTTGGGTCAACGTGTTATGAAATAAAAGATTTTATCTACTTATGATCCAATAATTAATTTAGAATGATTCGAACAGATTTTTGATGACAAAAAGGAGAAGATGATGTAAGAGAAAAATACAATACAATAGAAAACACAAGCTATTTAACACTTGCTTCATGGATTTTACATATATATTAGACATATGCTGGGTATATGTGTTCAATGATAATCTAAAAACTGAATGGTAACTAGTTTAAGGAATACCTGCATTACACAGTCTTGCCCACTTTTCCAATTATAAACAGAAAGCCACAGCACTATTTGCATCTGTATCATACCTTCTAGCTGCTATGGTAATGGTAGAGTAGATTTACTCAGATAAAAGCCTTGGAAACAGTAGAGGTTTGTCCTATGATGCTATGGCTGTTGCTGTGGTTGTTGTTGTTAGGAAATACAGTGGGAGTGAAAGCAGGTAGATTTACAAGCTCTGCTCTTCCTCACACTCACAACCCCCTCTAGAGATGGACAGATGGTAGTGCAGGAATCTCTGACACCTTTTAGAAGTCTTTTGCTCTTTCCAGAATCTTTCCTGACAACTATTGTTTTGAGTCACAGATTAGGTGGAACTGGGTGTAGAAGAAAGCACTAGAGCAAGGGAAGATGTTTTCCATCCCAGATGTTGTAGGAACAGGGAAATGGAATTTTTCATAGATTTATGCCATACTTCTATCATGGTGCGGAAAGAGGCATCAAACCAGGCTCATTCCTGAAAGAATTATTGCATTTTTAAAAGAGAAAGGACTATGAATTTCTTGTCAAATAGATGTTTAAAATTTACAGCTACTGAGTTTTTTTTTGTTTTTTTTTTTTTTTTTTGAGATAGAGTCTCGCTCTGTCACCCAGGCTGGAGTGCAGTGGCATGATCTTGGCTCACTACAACCTCCATCTCTCTGTTTAAAGCAATTCTCCTGCCTCAGCCTCCCAAGTAGCTGGGATTACAGGTGTGTGCCAACATACCCTGCTTATTTTCATATTTTTAGTGGAGAAGGGGTTTCGCCATGTTGACCAGGCTGGTCTCAAACTCCTGACCTCAGGTGATCTGCCTGCCTCGGCCTCCCAATGTGCTTGGATTACAGGCTTGAGCCACTGTGCCCGGCCCTACTGATGTATTAATATCATTCATCTTCTTGAATACACCACATGGTAAAGTGCAAATCCACACTTTAAACTTGAGATTTCTCCTCCTATGTGAATTGTACTACTGAGGAACAAAAAAAATTCTGTATTGGTTGGGAGATGATGTTTGACAGTGGTCAGTTTGTGAAGTGGAGGCTTATGTCACAGTACTTTTTACAGTTACATATAAAAATGGTGAATGGCCTCATACCCAGAAAAATTAGCTTTTTTAATGAGCCGTATTACTACCACCAAGAAAGAACTGAATTGAAGGCTGTGACTACTTGATGAAGAGTGTATAAAGAATAGGGAGAGATTTGGGACGCCACAGAGGGTGGATCATGAGGTCAGGAGATCGAGACCATTCTGGCTAACATGGAAACCCCGTCTCTACTAAAGATACAAAAAAATTAGCCAGGCGTGGTAGACTCCCAGCTACTCAGGAGGCTGAGGCAGGAGAATGACATGAACCTCGGAGTCGGAGGTTGCAGTGAGCCAAGATTGCACCACTGCACTCCAGCCTGGGCAACAGAGCGAGACTCTGTCTCAGAAAAAAAAAAAAAAAAAAGAAGAGGAAAAGAAAAAGGACACAAAACACAATATGGTAAATGGAAAGGAGAAAGTCATTACACAGCCTATAAGAGTAAAATAAATAAAGAGACAATATTATGAGCAATTTTGTGTCAGCTAGCTTGACAAAAGTGGTGCAGGGCAGATTCTTGGCCTCACTCAGGAAGGAGCGCAGCGTAAGCAGGTAGTGGAAGGAAACGGCTTTACTGAGGTGGTGGTTACAGCTCTGTGACTGCTTTTTTGGAGCGGAGCTACCCACAGGCAGTGGGCCTGAAGCAGCGGCGCAGGGGCAGTTTCACACTCATATTTATCCCCACTTTTAATGACATGCTAATTAAGAAGTGGGTTATTCCGAAGTAGCTAGAAAATGGGCAGTAACTTTCAGGTGTTGCCATGGCAATGGTAAACTGACATGGCACTGGTGGGCATGTCTTATGGACAGGTGCTTCCAGTGTCTCTTCCTTTTGTCAGCCAGTCTTCAATCTAGGCCCTGGTTGAGTACCATCCACCTCCTATCTCATTGCCCCCTCAGAGATTAGATACTCCTCCTTAATCTTAAGGGGACTGCAGAAGAGCAGAGTCCATTTTCTGTAAGTGCTTCCTGCTGACTTTCTGGGTGCAGGCCTTCCCTGTCATTTGAGGAGTAAAAATCTTTGGTACCTGAACGAAGGGGCCCAATGGCAGGATGCTTTCATTTGTGGTGTCAGAAGACAGAAGGGATTGGAAGACTTTTGAAAGACCGTATCATCTTTACAAGAAATTTAGAAGACATAAACTTTACTAGGAGGTTAAACAAGAAAATTATAATTGGAAGAGAGAGAAATATTAATGCTCCTTTGTCCACCCACAGAACCACATTATTAATCTATGTGTTTGCATTCAACAGCTTTAAATTTTCTAGGTTTTATAAATGGAGGTGGTGGTGTCCACCTTTTGTGCCTGCAGGACCTCATAAGAGACAGGTTTCATCCTGAACAGCTGTACCCAACTAGTGACTTCCTGAAGCCTAACAGTAGTTAGAGTAATTAAGAATATCTGATAAGAACCTCCTATTCTGGTTATTATTAATTCTTGGGGGATCATTTTGTTGTTGTTTTCTTTTGAGACAGAGTCTCACTCTGTTGCCCAGGCTGGAGTGCAGTGGCACAATCTCGGCTGGGCTCGCTGCAACCTCCGCCTCTCAGTTTCAAGCTATTTTCATGCCTCAGCTCCTGAGTGCCTGGGATTACAGGCATGTACCGTCATGCCCAGCTAATATTTTGTAATATTAGTAAAGATATGGTTTCGCTATTTCGGCAAGGCTGGTTTTGAACTCCTGGCCTCAAGTGATCCGCCCACCTCAGCCTCCCAAAGTGTTGAAATTACAGGCAGGAGCCACTGCACCCAGCCAGTTCCTTCTTTTTAAGTTTTTGGTAAGACTAAGTCTTCTGGTTAAACAGTGGAGCTATTATTTTCTTTTGTGGAAAAGGGCACTATTTTATTTTCATAAATTTAAAAGGCCTTTGAATCTGGCCGACATTTCCAAGAGGGATGGAGTGAGGTGTGTCTGACTCTGTTTCCCACAATGGCTTGAGTTAGATTTTTTTGGGTTTCTTTGGTAGTTCCTTTGGCCACTGGACTGGAATCAAAAAATTTATAGCCAATTAAACATTTTAGGCCAGAGAGCATGGAGGCAGACAGATACTCATTAGCCCTTAAGCAGGTAGTTGATGAGATCAGGAGATAGATGCTATCCTGGCTAACATGGTGAAACCGCATCACTACTGAAAAAAATAAAAATAGATGGGCATGGTGGCCTGTGCCTGTAGTCCCAGCTACTTGGGGAGGAGCCCCAAATAAGGTTATATATGTTAAAAAAAAAAAAAAAGGAAGTATATAGAATAATACTATATTGGGGGTAAACATTGCTTCCATGGAACTCTAAGACAAAACACTTTAGCATCAAGGCCACAACAACAGTCAGAACTGGAGGTGAAAAAGTCACAACAGCTGATGAAAAAGCAAAAGGAGAGAGCAATTATCCCAGGCCTTTTTAAAGGGAGAACAAGTTGAAAGCAGCAAAACACAACAGTTGAATCTCTAAGACATGAATCTCAGAAATTTTAAAAGAAACTTGTTATCATATCAAAGGCAACATTTTCTGTTTTACTTTTTTTTTCTTTTTTTGAGGTAGAGCCTTGCTCTGTCACCCAGGCTGGAGTGTGGTGGCATGATCTTGGCTCACCACAACCTCCACCTCCCGGGTTTCAGCCACTCTCCTGCCTCAGCCTCCCGAGTAGCTAGGATTACAGGTACATACCACTGCGCCTGGCTAATTTTTGTATTTTTAGTAGAGATGGGGTTTTACCATGTTGGCCAAGCTGGTCTTGTACTCCTG
>NW_012116899.1:115440-146165 GCF_000951035.1 Colobus angolensis palliatus
GATCTCAGCTCACTGCAGCCTTCGCCTCCTGGGTTCAAGCAATTCTCGTGCCTCAGTCTCCCAAGTAGCTGGGATTACAGGCATGCACCACCACGTCCAGCTCATTTTTTTTGTATTTTTATTAGAGACATGTTTCACCATGTTGGCCAGGTTGGTCTTGAACTCCTGACCTCAAATGATCCACCCACCTTGGCCTCCCAAAGTGCTGAGATTACAGGCATGAGCACCATGTCTGGCCTTAAAGCAGCATTTTTATTAAATAAATTGTAGAAGAAAAAGTGTAAATAAAGTGACAAAAAGAAAACAAAATGCTGTCATGGAAAATGATACCTGTAGGGGAGGAAAAAAGACAAGGCAAATGAAGATTCCAACAGGGTGAGGCTCCAATCCACAATCCTCAGACGAATGTCAGTGCTGAAAACCCTGGAGCATCCAGGGAGTGGCCAATAATACCAAATGCTGAATCCCAGAGTACCTGAGTATCAGCCTAGGAGTGTCCCCACACCAAATACCAGGAAGCCCTGGAGTATCCAGGGGCTGACCAGTGCAGGAAATCCTGGAGCCTCAGTGAGTGAGGTGGCCAACAGTGAGCCCCAAAGGCCTGGTTGGGACCATAGAACAATGTGACTCTGGCTTCTTAGAGTCAACAGAACAGGAGAATTCTTACAACCAAGTTTCCTGCCTTAAACAATTGCACAAACATAATTAGTAGGGAGCCAAAGACAAAACTGCAAAGCTAACACATATATCAGGGCAGAAAATAAGATAAAATGGCTGATGGATAAATAAAATGACATTAGATGAGAAATGACTAAGAGAAAGAGAAACAAGAATGTAGTCAGGTGTGCTATGGGGGACTTCAAATGGACTATCTAGCCAAAGGCCTTATTTCCTGGATCATCTGATACGGGACAGGTGGGCAGAGGGGACACTTACAAGTGTGCAGGAGCCAAAATGGTGCCAAGCAATCTCTAACGTGGGGCCTGCGTGAAGATCTCTCCAGGGTCCCCAGCTTGGGTGGGTTGGGCTCCCGCGGGGAATCTGGTGCATGGAGCGGCCGCCCTGCAAGAAGCAGTGACTCTGTGGCCACTTACCCATCCGCTCAGCTCCACCGCCTGTCAGGAAAGATGACAGCTCTTAAAACAGCCTTTGGCTATTGTTAACAGCTCTGCAATGCTAGCAACTGTGTAGCTTTGATGGCTGTAGCGCTGATCACCGTCTCGCCCTCTCTCACTGGTCGCTGTCTTGCCATTTCTCCAACAGCTGTCTTGCCCACTGCTAATCGCTATGTCCATCCTCTCACAAAAGGCCATCTCTTGCCATCTCTTGCTGTCCTGCTTCTCTGCCGTTTCCACTGACTCACTGCCACATCAAACGCTGCCTCTCACCATGTCCTATTTATCCTCTCTCCTCATTAAACATGCATTTGTATGTTGAAAGAGATCAAACACAAACACATTCCTCCATTTGCCTCAACTTCCTGGGCCCAACACAAACACATTCCTCCATATATCTCAGCCCTGGGCCCAACACAAACACATTCCTCCATTTGCCTCAACTTCCTGGGCCCAACACAAACACATTCCTCCATATATCTCAACTTTGGAAAAACACCATCTGGAGAGTCCCCGATAAGGTCACAACCGTTTGTAGTTTTACTGAAAGCGCGGGAACCAATAGAAAACTGCTAAAACTTAAAATGTTAACCAATTATAATGCTGTAACTGAAAGAAGTCCCTTGTTCCTCTGTAACTTTACATATCTCGTTTACATCGGGCTATAAAAAGCAAGCACATGCATCATTCGGGGCCCTCTTGAATGTTGTGGAACAGAGGGACCAAGTTCGAACTTGCAGTAAAGATCCTTGCCACTTGGCTTTGACTCCGGACTCTGGTGGTCTTCTTTGGGGAGCAAACGGTCTGGGCATAACAATGTACAGGCCTTGCATTCCCAGGCTGATGTCTCTGTCCTGGGCCAGGTACTGGAAAGTATTGTTCCTCCAACTTCACCAATAAGCCACGGTCCTCTCGAATCCAATCTTCTTACTGCACCAATTTTGCCAAGAAGGTTTGCTGTGCACTGGTTGCCAATTTACCCAAATTGGCTGAGACACAACACCCATGCACAACCAGTTACATGAAGTGGATTACTACTTACAGAGAGTCAGCAAGAGAGAGCAGAAAGCTGCCGGGGACTGATTGACTCTAGACCATGCATACCCCACAAGGACTGCAGCTGAGGGAACCTGGAATGCAGCCCACCCTGGGTTTTATGTCTTAGAATCACATGACACACTGGGCTAGAGTGTTGAAGAATTTCCTGTTTCTATTAGGGACAGAAATGGAACCCAGGTTGTTCTGGACAATAATGCCCTTTCTCAGAATGTTACAGTTCCAGAGCATTCTATAGTTATTCCAGAAAACTACTAGCAAGAAAGGGAAGAGGACTGGGTTGATTCAAGACAAAATGGAAATGGTTTTGCAAATACCATAGTGAAATCACAACTTAGTAACCTTTTTGTGACTGGCTCATTTCACTTAGCGTAATGTCCCCTAGTTACATCCATGTTGCAGCATGTGTCAGAATTTCCCTTTTTAGAGCTAAATAATATGCTATTGTATGTATGTACCACATTTGGGTTACCAGTTCCCTCCTTTGTGAATATTTGAGTTGCTTCTACCTTTTGGTTATTGTGAATAATTTGATTCTGAGTGGTATACAAATATCTCCTCAAGTTAATGCCTTCAATTACTTGGGTGGAATTGCTGAATTATATATTATTTCTATTATTAATTCTTTGAGGAATCGCCATATGGTTTCCCACAGCAGGTAAACCATTTACATCACCACGACAGTGTCCGCAGGAGCTCCATTTCCCTAAATTCTCACCAAGACTGGTCATTTTCTGTCTGGAAAAAAAAAATCCTAATAGATGTGAAGAGGGTTTTGTTTTTATTTTTCTAAGGATTAACAATATTAAGGATCTTTTCCTATGCTAGTTATCTAATTATTTCCAAAGAATGTACTTCAGAGAAATGTTGATTCATGTACTTTTCTCATTTTTAATCAGGTTTCTATTTTAATGTTGACGTGTACGACTTACTTTATATAGTGGATATTATTATCCTGTTATCAGATATATGATTTACAAATTTCTCTTCTAGTCCACATGTTGCATTTTCACTGTATTGATTATGACTTTTGATGCACATTTTAAATTTTATGTAGTCCAATTTATCTTCTTTTCTACTTTTGCCTGTATTTTGGTGTTAAAGGTGTTAGTATTCAAATGTCTATAAATACTGACTTACTATGCAGAGAAGGTCACTCTAGACCATCTCTCTGATGGTGGAGCTAAGAGTTTTACACTCTCTCATTTTGTACTAGGGGACAGTGCAGCTACGTGAGAACGCAGTGGCTTTCCCGAGCTTATTTGTCTTGCATTTTTGGTGACATGGATTGTTGTTCACATTGGCTTCCTCTGGTAGGTCCACCTGGAAAGCATTATATTTAGCAAGAAAAAAGGAGGCTGTGAATGATGTCACTGTAAACTGTGTATATTCCCTGTTGCAAATGTCAAATCCATGAAGCATAAAAAGATTTACTAGAGGATATTAAATTCCTTGCAAAGTGTTGAAAAGTCTTAAGGAACAGGATCCAAGCAAAGCCTCTAGAACAATTTCAAGAATGGCACTGCAGGCACAGGCTGGGGAGGAGCTCCTGCTGCCTAAGACTCCACATTCAAGCTGTCTCCTGCAGAAAAGAGAGCAGCTCTTCTCACTACTGCCCCCAGAAGAACAGCAGCTCTGCTGTCAACTACTAGAGATCTGACCCCTCTTTCTGCAGACCTGCCTGTGTTGATGACATCTTCATTTCAGTCTCACGTAGATTCGTCTGTTTTCACGGGTACAAGGATTGTTTCTGCCCAAGTCCACCATGTGGCTTTCTGTCATAAATACACATCTTTCTACACTTGAATTTCCAGGCATTACTAGTATCAACAGCAACATGCTACGACCTAACATAAAGATTTCCTTTACAAAGAACATCATGGTACCCACATAACATTGTGCTCCCCAAAATGTGGGGGAAACTCTAATCTGTTCAGCCCAACACCTTCTAGGAAAAAAGGATCTTCTCTCATCAGTCATTAATGTGTCTACTTATTTTTTAATTTTTGGCCTAAATTGTAATGGTGGCTAAAAATATCACTTTGAATTTTTTTTAAAGAAAGGGTGTATAGAAAGGATTAAATTATTTAAATACATATATGCATGACACATTTAGTTATTGACCTCGGCTTCTTTCATATTTATTTTATTCTCTAGTTTCTGGCAACACTTTCTCTATGGTAGAGTCTGGAAAGGCTACTCCTCATGTCCTTGGCTTCCTAAGTCAGAGATGTGGTGAAGAATGCGCATCAGCTGTGTTACTACAGAATGCTTTTGGATTGAGATGAGGGAGGAGAAGTGCCTGATCTCACTCAAATGTGCTCATTTTCCTGGTCTGGGTCACAGTCAGGCAGCTCAATCCTACGGGCACACTTCACTTGCCAGGTTTCTATCAAAATGAGAGTATCCTTCTTGACTATGGAAAACATGGGGCAGGGAGAGGATCAAGGAATAGCACAAGCAGTATTTGGAGTTGCCTGAGCTGCCATCCTGCTTCCCCCAAATGTTTTTTATCTGTTAATTCATGATAATAAACACCTTTCTGCCTAACCAGCCATAATTGCTTTTCTTAAATCCAAATGATTCAGTGATAAAACTAAAGAGAAAAAATAAATACACTCTTCAGCGTTTAAGCTGACCAGGAGGCTGTCCCTGGTGTTTACCCCTCCATATCCCACTACACGTTTCATCTTCCCTTTGCCTCACTGGGGATCCAAGTTCAGGGAATTCTTCGCATGACTGTGATCCCTAGAACTTCATCCTGATGACTGTTGAAATCTTCTCTGAGTTTTACCAGTGGAAATGGTAATAAATAGAAACATTCCAGAAGGTCCCCTAGGGTCCCTATTTTCTGTACTTTCTCTCTAAAATATGTAAAATTAATTATATTTGCTCTTGCTTTATACGGGCTAGATCTGTGGCCCCAGCACACACCCTAATGCCCTGTGTTGGCCACTTATCCAGTATTGTATTAAGTCTAAATGGTCACATGCTTATCCTATCATTTCTTCTAATTTCATGGAATAATTGCCTTTTTTCCTTTTTGTTAGGAACCATCAACCAGAAAACCACAGCCCTGAGTAAATAGAAATAGAGTATTTCAAGCTGTTTAGTTGGCATAACAGTGATGAGTCTACAGCTCATTTTCAAGATATAAATATTCTGTTTATGGGAATAATAGCACCATTCACGGTTAGTGTTTCAGAACCTCCACCACATCTGACAGCATAGCAATTCAATAGCACAAGGGTTTGTGTGCCAGCTTTGCTTGACTAATAATGGGTTTTTCCCTGTCTATAGGGAAAGCTGCACCTGTGCACATGACAAGAGCATGAGCTCTTTCTTCACTTTTTTTGAGGTAAATAAGTTTCTTGATCCAGAGCCATATTATGGAAGAATTTCCTGTGATGAAAGCACTTGGAAAAT
The DNA here is from genome assembly GCF_000951035.1 of Colobus angolensis palliatus. Lineage (NCBI taxonomy): Eukaryota > Metazoa > Chordata > Mammalia > Primates > Cercopithecidae > Colobus > Colobus angolensis. Next base: position 121,038 of record NW_012116899.1, read on the forward strand.
CGTCAAATAATACTTATGCAGAAACATAACCAAAAAGAAAGGAAAATTTATACTTGGGAAAATAACCAGTGCCCTCCTCATTTTACATGAGGTCTTTTAGTATCACCTGACCCCAGCTTTTAGTCTGAGCCCTCATGAGTGGTACAATGTTAGGGGTTCAGGAGGGGTTAGGTGTTCAGAAGAGCCAGTAGCCCTGTACAATCTCAGTTAGTTGAAACTCTTATTATTGAGTCCCCACAGGGTCCTCCATAACATTGGTTCATGAGACTCGCTGGGAAAGCTGGGAAAGGTGACTGACTGAGGTCTATGTGTTGAATCATCCTCATTGTTAAAAATCCCCTGCTCATTAACAGCATTTTGATTAATTTTCATTGGGAAAGCATTTTTTTTTTTCTTTACTTTGGCTCATATTTGAAACGTCTAGTCATAGCTCATCCAGAATGGCTTTGTCTGCAATCATCCTGTTGCATTTCTTTTAAGGCCTGATGATCTGTCAAAGCCAACAGCCAATATTATTGCATTGCTGTTATGTTGGGAAAAGTTGAGTGTTGGGAGAAGCTGAGACAGGGTTTGCACGTCTGACATAATGTAAAAGAGTCTTGGAACGTGTCTGGGGTCCAGGGTCTAAAACCCCTCATGGCCTTTGGAACACGAAGCTCTGTGCTAAAGGGTGGAAGGCTACCCTGACATACCATAATTAAGCCCAGGGCATAAAATGCCTTGTGGCTTGGACAGAATCTGGGGCTCGAGGCTCTGGAATGTGTCTACGCTTGCTGGCTCCTTGCTCTCTCAGAATCGATTGTATCTTGAGTTAAAAGAACCTGCTCTCCATTATCTCAAGTAGCCGAGCAAATGCTAAACTGTCACAGTTGTAAATCATGTACTTAATACAATGCAGCCTTTTGACCTCCACATTCTCACCACCTGTTTCTTTGTTGGATTACCAGTAAATACCATGGGCTCCCAGAGCTCAGGGCCTTCGCAGTCTCCATACACTAGCGATGGCCCCTGGTGTCCACCTTTCTCTCTCAAACTGTCTTTTCTCAATCCTTTGACTCCGCCAGACTTTGTCACCCCCACGACCTGGTGCTGGGTCTGATCACCCCGACACTGTTATCGTTGCAATGTGATCATCAGATGTAACCCTTGCAGTTTACTCATTGTTATCATTTTTATATTTCTAGCGCTTCCTTGACAATGGCACTGATGTGACTCCATCCAGCATCCATTTCTGTGAGAACTCTATTTGGCATATCATCATCTTGGGCATGAACATAATGGAGACTTCATAGGATGCAATGGTTAATATTCAACACTAGTCAAAATTTGCTCTAGCCATACCCTTGGAGCTCTACTGTGTTGGAAAAATATTTTAGGTAGGGACTAGCATTTGGTAGAATTTTAAAAATAAAGGCTACAAAGAAATTTTCTGTAGCAAGAGTAAGAACTATATGTAGTCCAGAATACCATTATTTTATGGAATGTTACAAAAAATTTTAAATGTATTTAATTTAGAGAAGAATTTTATAAACATGCTTATAGTACATATATGATAGAATAAATGTACTTAAACATGAATACTATATATATTTGTAGCCAACATTTTATCAAAAAATATGTTCACATCTATGTATCTTATATATATGTATGCATGTTTTTCCATAAATAAGGTAAATTTTAATTTTTTACTGAAATACTAATGAGTTTTAATTTTGTCTTTAATTTTCTCTTAACTTCATAATTTGGTTACTGAATAGTCACATTTATACCACCAACTTAAGAAAAAATACATGTGTATACATATAGGTAGAGGTGTAAATACTATATCAGTAAGCTTTTGTGCATTAATGATTGGTAACTGGTTAAATACACAACTCAGTGGTTGATAACAGTAAACATTTGTTATCATGCTCATGGATGCTCATGTTCACAATCATCTGGCTGATCAAAGAAGGGCTCAGCTGAGTGGTTCCTCTGCAGGGTACTGAGCTCATCTTCAGCCTATAGATATCAATTTTCTGAGGACAAGACTGAACAGCAGTGACTACACATAACAAAAGATTCTTGTGACAGGTCACAGGAGTGAACAACATTCAAAACCAAATTCAAAACCAAATTCACAGTTGAAGTTAAGTCTAATAATTTCTAACATAGCTTCAGATATGTAAAATATATTCCTTTATTTCAGTGAGTACAAATTTTCAAGAAAATGTGTAATCCATTTAATTATAGAGGCGTATGATCATTCCATGGACAAATAATTATGTTTTCATCCTTTACAATCTTGAAAATATTTGCAAATGTAAATTTGCATTAATAAGAAAATAAAGCTGGATATGTTTTTGACATGTGGCTTTAAATATACTCTTTTAAAATGGCCTCATTGGGGGAAAAATCATTTTAACTTATGTAAATATCCTTGTTTGCCTCTCTCGTGTCCTATAGAGTTGCCCGGTAAGAGGTCCTCCCATGAGATTTGGAAGTCAGAAAAGGATGACTCAATATTCTCCATTGGTACCTAAGACAGACACAGAGACAGAGATGAGGACTGAAGAAGCACCTGGAAAGATGCTGTTGGAAGCTGAGAGCATCAGCATCCCTACTCCTAAGCTTCCAGAGAGGACTGAGGACCACATAGTTAGATAGCCCATACTTCAAGGGCAGATGCATTCTGTTTTCTGAGGGAGCACCAGAGAATCCTGCTTCTAATATCAACTTTCCTCACTACTATATCCTTGGCTTTGAAAGGTTGTAGTGTGAAAGTCAATTGTAGGAATTAGGTTATTCTTGTCATGCCCAACAGAACCAAGAAACCAGGAGGGAAAGGCACTCAGGGTGCAAAACATTGCTTCTAGAATGCAATTGAAATAGGGCCTATTATCCCATGGAACTAATGATTATTGCTTTTTGAAGAAACATAGAAATTGACTCTCCCTGTCTTAAAACTCAAGAAAGTTATATTTGTCTTATCTGAGATCTTTTCTCAGGAAACCAACCATCAGTCCTCCCAGATACTATCAAGGAGCTGAAACTTATATATCACCGAATCAGGACAGTGAGACATCAGAACCTTCAACCATTATGATTGCCTAACTGACCTCCTGCTTCCTGTTGGCCAAATTATCTTCTTTACCCCTCCCTACTTCCTGTTTTCTCACATTTCTTCCCGGCTATATATACCCCTAATTTTAGTAGTTCAGGGAGATACATTTGTGAATGGTGTCCCATCTCCTAGGCTGCAGCAACTGATTAAAGCCTGTTCCTTGGCAATACTTGTCTTAGTGATTGGCTTTTTGTGTGCTGAGCTGCAGGAGCTACACTGAATCCCTGGCATTTCAGTAACAAAGTTCTCTGCAAGCTTCACTGCTTAGGCTTATTGTAAGCTGAAACCAAGTTTACCCACAACTTCTGAGATAACTTGATATAATTCTAGGATTCACTTTGTCCAGCACTGCTTACCAGTCTGAGCTTGCCAGCTCCCAACCCTTCCTAGTGCCAATGAACTTTCTCAAAGAGCAATAGCTAACATTTTCCCTTTTTCATAAAACTCTAACCTTCTCTTTGTTCTTACAACATATTGAAGTCCATTGAGTTTTGCTACTGCGGGCCCACAACGCAGCGGGACTTTCTCTTCGTTCCCAGGCAGATCAGTAAGTCAAGAAATAATAGACACACACAAGATAGTGAAAGCTGGGTCCAGGGAGGTCACCGCCTTCTGGTCCCACAGTGCCAACAATGCACTGGATATGCCAGCATTTATTATTAAGTTTAGTGAGGGCAGGGGTAGGTTAATGAGGGATTTAGGGTCATTTGATTATGAGGTGAGATGGTCACATAGGGATGAAGTAATTCTTTAACGTAACATCTGTATGCAGAAGTACAGTATACAGAGATAAGAACTGACAATATAGTGTGTGCATCAGTAATTTCTAACAGAGCCTTAAAACAGGAACACAGTCTTTCCATAACCTATGATTAGCAAGATATTAATCAGCAGTAACAGTTGCAGCAAAAGCTGGTTACAAACAATTCATAGAAGCAGGACATGAAGTTAGACAACCGGTTAGACCAGAAATTCTCAGAAGGGAGTATGCCTCAACCCTAAAAAGGACTAGAAGGGCCGCAGCAAGATGAGGGCATTTATAGCCCTATCTTATCCATATGGACAGGTGCCCCCCATGCATCCGTTTATAGGCTCACCACGAGGGTCACATTCCATTCCCAGAGCTATGAACATTTGCTTTTCTGGGATATGAATCTTGGTGATGTGAAACCTCCCTGACTACATTTCCATTCATAGGCTCTCTGCAGGGGGAAGTACATCACGCGCTGTTGGCTCATTCTGGCAGCCCAACCTGGCATTGTCTTTACACAATCCTGTGTGCAATTTTGTATTTACAGTAATCAGGAGCATTTCATCTTTTATTCAGTAGCAATAGTTTCAGGGGGTCTCCCTACATTTTCCTGTATGCTCCATTTGGCAAATATTTCTTTGCACATAAAACATGAAATTTAGCGATTCATCTCTACATTTCATTTAGACTTCAGTAGTTTACTCTACTTCTCTGTATTAAGACAATTCCTGCTTAGAATATCTATAGTGGCTTCTTCTCTGTTATATGAATTCCAACTGAAGCCATAAACTAGACTCCTCAGGTGTCATGATCTGTCTTTATTAAATCAGAAGAAGTATTGCTATGTCCGCACAGGTGGTGTTGAGAAAGAGAAAAGAATTAGGGTGCAGAGGTGACTTCATGTCCCCCTCTACCGACACCATCAGAGTGTGGCTGCATCTGAGGAACACTCTCAGCCCATGGAGGCATCAGGAGGAGCAGCTGGGGCAGCCCAGCCTCACATATCTTCTCCCTAGGGGTTTATGTTCGGGTGTGTAACACTGTGGGAGGGTAACTATTATGCTGTTGACAGTAATAAGCTGCAAAATCTTCAGGCTGCAGGCTGCTGATGGTGAGAGTGAATTCTGTTCCAGATCCACTGCCACTGAACCTTGATGGGACCCCACTTTGCAAACTGGATGCAGCATAGATCAGGAGCTTAGGGGCTTTCCCTGGGTTCTGCTGATACCAGGCTAACCAGCTGCTAATACCCTGACTTGCCCGGCAAGAGATGGTGACTGTGTCTCCTACAGATGCAGACAGGGAGGAAGGAGACTGGGTCATCTGGATGTCACATCTGGCACCTGAGATTGGAAATATAAACACAAATATTCATACTATTAATCATATTATAGGAAGACTTCCCTGAATAGCCAGGCAATTACCCTGGGCTGAGTAAACTGCTAGTGTTCTCCTTCCTTACCTGGGAGCCAGAGCAGCAGGAATCCCAGGAGCTGAGTGGGGACCCTCATGTCCATGTTGTGTCCTGACAGGGTCTGACTCCTGCATGAAGCATGTCCAGCCTATTAATAAATCTTCAGGGCAGGAGGCTGTATTCTGAGAACATGCAAATGAGCTGGGGAGGGGTCAGGCTGAGCACAGCTGCAGGGCTGGCTCATCTCAGTAGCTAAGCACTGGCTCAGTGTCCCCAGGTGTCCCAAGTAAGACCAGGGTAGCATAAATTTGTCTGCAGAGAATGTGTTTCTACTGGGGACTATTTTGTTATGAAAAACATGTTTTAGGTATTTTTTTGACAATGTTAAGTATTCCTCAGGAGTCGATGGAGCAATGTATTTCATTGGTGTATTGGGAGTATTTAGGAGAATATTCTTGTTTGTAGGAAACACATAGTAAAATGTTAGATAGTAGGATTCTCAGCTCTTCAAAAGACTCTCATTAGATACCGGTTAGGGAAGAGGGTAATTTGTCCTATACTTGCAACATTTCTGTGAGTTTAACATTGTTCCTTTCTAAAAAAGTTAAAAATAAAATTTATCGACATGATGCCATATATATTTGTAAGTATTAAGTAATGATGTTGTGCCTTTGTTCTTACTAGTATTAGATCAAGCAATTTACTACAGATACACAGATGATACCATGTTTTCTCAATGCATGCAGTACTCACAGATCCACCATTATTAAGAGCTACAGGTCTCTTTAATACCTAGAGACTAAATAGGCTGCACCTTATTCTTGTTTTTGGCATCTTCATAGCCTACATTCTTTTCTGCCATTGAGTATTATTTCCCAAAGTTCATCTCTGTTAGTGAGGGTAACCACTGCATGGAGCCTGTCCCTGCCATGTACCATCAATGCCACTATCCTCTTTTACTTTTTATCAGTGATTGGGATATCATCCTGACCCAGACACCAGCGACCATGTTAACATCTTTAGGAAAGAGACACTGAATCTCTTATCAAGCAATTGCCTATGTACATGGAGAGATCAGTTGGATCCAGATGAAATTGAACAGGGATTTTCACTCATTATATCTAATATCTCTAATGTGCCCAAAAATGTCCCAGCCTGGCTCAGTAGCAGGGGAAGTGGATCCAACTACATCAGCATCAGTGGGCTGCAGCCTAGGACTGTACACAGTTTTACTGATGCCTGACTAGGGGAGCCAAATCACAGTGCAGTTGCCTGTGCACAAACCTTCCTGCTGCTTTGTAAGTAGCCTGAATTGTAAGGGAACTTGCTTATATTTGGAGAAAGGAAGAAATCTCCATTTGTCCTCTAAATGTTTGCTGAAAATGAACTGCAAATAAATGAATTAATGAAAGATTAATAAGAGAAAAGGTAAACAAAATGCATTTAAAATGCAGTGAGATATCATAGCAGGGTGATTACCCAGATAACTCAATGAGACCTAGTTGTTTATATTTCCTTTCTAGGGAAGAGGGAATTGGGAAGTGTGGGCAACTTGGAGAGAACAGATGAGAATAAAAGTGCGTCCTCAAAAGAGCAGGTAATAGCCTGTCTGGATAAAGCATCGACTTCCAGTCTTTTCTATTTTAGATTCCTCTTCTGTGTTAATCTTCCCTGATATAAAAATTCTCAGGAAGAATTTTCTTGACAATTGGTTTACTTCTGGAGAATCTGCTTTTAGGTGATAGGGATATTTAGGAAAAGGCTTTTGTGCATTTGCTGCTTTTTAAATGCCTTTGGTTTTACATAATCATCATACCAATGCAGCATAGTTTGAGACGTTATTTTCTGGATTCCTTTACTTGCAACCCACCTGCCAAGATGCTGTTCCAGAGAGATGCAGCTACAGACTGAAAGAGCAGTTGACCACTGAACAACATGGAGGTTGGGGCACTGAGTACTGGTGCAGTTGAAAACCTGTGTAGAACTTCTGCATTTCTAACTTAAGTACTAAGAGCTTACTTTTGACTGCCAGCCTTAGTGATAAAATAAATAGTTGATTAACACTGTGTTTAAGTTATTTATATTATATACTCTATTATTCTAATAAAGTATGCTAAAAAAAGTTACTAACAAAACTATAAAAATGAGAATATATATTTGCTACTTACTAATTGCGTGCTCACAGGTGACACACAAAGAAGAAAATATAAGTGGATCTGCAAATTTCAAACCCAATTTATTCAAGGGTTAACTGGACCAGGATGAACGTAGCAGTCCCCATCTGTAGTCTAGGGCTTTCCCCTTTGCTGTACCTCTGTTCACTTCCAGTTGCAATATCCATGTCTTATGTTCTTTATGGTCTTGGGCAGAGAACTCTGCCTGCATGCATCGGTGGCCAAAGGGCCTGGAATGTGTATCCCTTAGAAAGCGCTATGGTTTGACTCCGTCCTCCAGAATCCATCTGTTGTAAAGTTAATTCTCAGTGTAATGGTATTGCCAGGTGGGGCCTACTGGGATGTGTTTAGGTCGTCAGGGTGGAGCCCTCTAGTGGAATACATTAATGCCAGTATAAACAGGGATTATAGGGCTGGGATCTCTCTGTCTCTCTTCGGCTTGTCTGTCACATTAAGATATAGCATTCCTTCCTTTGAAGGACCCAAAACTCCTGGCATCATCTTGAAACTGGAGAAAGCAGTCCTTAACCTGCCCATGCCTTGATCTTAAATTTCCCATTCTCCAGAAGTGTGAGAAGATATATCTCAATTTTTTATGAACTACACAGTGACAAGGAATCTGTTATAGCAGCTTGAAAGAGAGCAAGAGAGACAGCTCACAATCAGTGAGGACAGGATGAGGTGTATACATACCCCAGCTTTATCATCTCTCAGGTGGAACAGCCCAGAGGAATTTAGTCCATGTTTCCACATGTGGTTGATCTTCAGTTATGCTGAGTCAGGTGGGTTGTTGATGTGTCTTTAACAATTCATCTTCTGTTCTCTTCCTCACTTTCCTCCTTCCTCCCAGTGTAAATTTGCTGCCTAAACAGGAATCCTCATTGCTGGTGGACCCAAACTAAGATACTGAAAAAAAATATTGTTAATCTTTCATATGAGGGGTATTTCTCATCTGAATTCTAATAATTTCTTTTTCTTTTAAATATGGAAATATTCAGGTAGCACTTAATTTTTTTTTTTTTTTTTTTTTTTTTTTTTTTTTTACCAATCTATTTTACATTGAATTTCTGAAGAGATTTTGTTTTTCTGTGTGTTAAAACCAAAAATTAAGTTGTAAGCCACCAACCAGCTGAATGGACTCCTCTTTTGATAGAGAGAACTTCAAAGAAATCTGAAAAACTAGGTTAGAGCATGAGCATGACTGGCAGGTCGGCTTAGATGTGCCTCATTATACTCTCCACCCATTGGAGTTCAGACACAACTGACCAGCATTATCATTACAACAGAGATCATTGGACTGATAAAACAGATACTTTGTAGCAATAAGATACCATACTCCAACATGACAGATAATAGGCCCTGAAGAAAATCTAAATATTTTACCCTAAAAATATTTCTTTGATATATTCTGAAGTGGTTCTGCAAAGCTGCCTGTTGTGGGGGAAATTTGCATTCTATAGAGAATGCCCTCCCCTTACTAAGTCTTTTTTAAAGAGTCTGACATTTTTTAAAGGTCTGATAGCAACATTCACCATCTACTTTATTTGCTACCCATAGGATTCATCTACATGGCAAGAACCTTCTCTTCCACAACCCCTTTTCTAGGATCAAGTATTTCTTTATGATGAATTCAACTCTTTAGACAGAGCTTAACTCTTTCAACCAGTAGCCAGTCAGGAAAGCTTTGAATCCACCTATGACCTGGAAGCCCCTGCTTGAAGCTTTCCCACCTTTCCAGGACAAACTAATGTATATCTGATATGTATTGATTTATGTCTTTGCCTGTAATTCCTGTGTCTCCCTAAAGTGCATAAAACCAATGTACCCAACCACATTGGGTACATGTTTACAGGACCTCCTGAGGCTGTGTCACAGGCCATAAGCCATATTTTTGGAAAAATAACCCTGTAAACTGATTGAGACCTGTCTCAGATACTGTTTTGTTTACACTGGGTCACAAAATTTAAAAATCCTCTAAAACAATCCATACATCAACAAATCTACATTAGAGACAGTGGAGTGAGCACACCCCAACAGATAAAACTCACAAGTGAGAGGAACCTGAGTCTAAGATTTTGTCCCGCTCTCTTGATTCATAAGTAGGACAATTTTGGGGAAAATGTTTATTGTTGGTGGAATGAATAATGTCCCATCTCAAAAGAAGTCCATGTCCCCGTATCTGGAACTCAAGTGTTATAGGAGTTTTTAAGAAATTATTTTAGGCAGAGAGGAGGAAAAAGGGTCCTTGGGAAGGTTTTGTTTCTTTTAAAGCAGCTCTAGAAACACTTCTTGTCTAGAAGGAAAGCCCTGGCTCCTAGAGCCAGGCTGGGGAGCTTTCCTATGCAAATGCCAGCCATTAGAAACTGGATTCACCCAAACATGGTGATTCCCACTGTCTTCTTCCTTGTCAACACATGTGCCTGGAGAAAAACCTGAAAGATGCTGTAGGAAGCTGAGAGCAGCAGCACCACCATCCTTAAGCTTTCAGACAGGACTGAGGATGACATGGTTAGATAGCCCATACTTCAGGGGCAAACGCATTGTATTTTCTGAGGGAGCACCAGAGAATCCTGCTTCTACTATCAACCTTCCTGACTACAGTATCCTTGGCTTTGAAAGGTTGTAGTGTAAAAGTTTATTATAGGAATTCGGTCATTCTTGTCATACCCAACAGAGGCAAGAAACCAGGAGGGAAAGGCACTCGGGATGCAAAATATTGCTTATAGAATGCAATTGAAATAGGCCTTATTATCCCATGGAACTAATGTTTATGGTTTTTTGAATCAACATAGAAACTGACTCCCCCAGTCTTAAAATTCAAGATAGTTACACTTGTTAATCTGAGTTCTTTTTTCAGGAAACCAACCATTAGGCCTCTAGATACAATCAAGGAGCTGAAAGTTACATATCACTGAATTGGGACAGTGAGACATCAGACCCTTTGCCCATCATGATTGCCTAACTGACCTCCTGCTTCCTGCTGACCAAATTATCTTCTTTACCCCTCCCTAATTCCTGTTTTCCCACATTTCTTCCCTGCTATCTAAACCCCTAATTTTAGTTGGTCAGGGAGATACATTTGTGAACGGTGTCCCATCTCCTCGGCTGTGGCACCTGTTTAAAGCCTGTTCCTTGGCAATACTGTTGTCTTAGTGATTGGCTTTCTGTGTGGTGAGTAACAGGATCTACACTGAATCCCTGGCATTCCAGTAACAAAATTATCTGCAAGCTTCCCTGCTTTGGGTTATTGTAAACTGACATCAAATTTACCCACAACTTCTGAGATAACTTAATATAATTCTAGGATTCAGTTTGTCCACCACTGCTTACAAGTCTGAGCTTGCCAGCTCCCAACTCTTAGTAGAGCCAATAAAATTTCTCAAAGAATGATAGGTAATAATTTCCCTTTTTCATAAAACTCTTTGTTCTTCCAACATATTGCAGACCATTGAGTTTTCCTCTATGTCCCATTTGGCAAAAATTTCTTAGCAAACATTAAATTAGCAAATATTAAATTTAGAGATTTATCTCTACATTTTATTTAGATGTCAATACTTTAGACTGTAATTCTCTGTATTAAGACAATTGCTGCTTAGAATATCTATAGTGGCTTCTTCTCTGTTATATGAATTCCAACTGAAGCCACAAACTAGACTCCTCAGGTGTCATGATCTCTGTCTTTATTAAATCAGCAGAGGCATTGTTATGTCTGTGCAGCTGGGGCTGAGAAAGAAAAAGGAATTGGGATGCAGAGGTGACTTCATGTCCCCCTCTACCAACACCATCAGAGTATGGCTGCATCTGAGGAACACTCTCAGCCCATGGAGGCATCAGGAGGAGCAGCTGGGGCAGCCCAGCCTCACACATCTTCTCCCTGGGGGTTTATGTTTGGGTGTGTAACACTGTGGGAGGGTAACTATTATGCTGTTGACAGTAATAAGCTGCAAAATCTTCAGGCTGCAGGCTGCTGATGGTGAGAGTGAATTCTGTCCCAGATCCACTGCCGCTGAACCTTGATGGGACCCCACTTTGCAAAGTGGTTGCATAATAGATCAGGAGCTTAGGGGCTTTCCCCGGTTTCTGCTGATACCAGGCTAAATTATTGCTGATGCCCTGACTGGCCCGACAAGTGATGGTGACTGTGTCTCCTACAGATGCAGACAGGGAGGATGGGGACTGGGTCATCTGGATGTCACATCTGGCACCTGAAATTGGAAACATAAAAACAAATGTCCACACAACAAATCACGTTGTAAGAGAAGTTCCCTGAAGAGCCAGGCTGTACTGAGCACACTGGGCTGAGTAAATTCCTAGTGTTCTCCTTCCTTACCTGGGAGCCAGAGTAGCAGGACCCCTAGGAGATGAGTGGGGGCCATGATGTCCATGCTGTGTCCTGACTGTGCCTGATTCCTGCAAGAAGTGTAACCAGCCTATTAAGAAGTCTTCAGGGCAGGAGGATGTGCTCTGAGAACATGCAAATGAGCAGGGGATGGGGCAGGCTGGGCACAGCTGCAGGGCTGGCTCATCAGAGTAACTCAGCACCAGCTCAGTGTCCCCAGGTGTTCCAGGTAAGACCAGGGTAGCACAAATTTGTTGGCAGAGAATATGTTTCCACTGGGGACTATTTAGTTATGAGAGACATTTTTTAGGTATTTTTTTTTTTTTGACAGTTTGAAATATTCCTCAGGAGTCTATGGAGTGATGTATTTCATTGGTGTATGGGGATTATTTAGAAGAGTATTCTTGTGTATAGGAAATACATAGTAAAATGTTAAATGGTATGATTCTCAGGTCTTCAAAAGACTCTCATTAGATACCGATTAGGGAAGGGGTTACTTTGTACTATACTTGCAATATTTCTGTGAGTTTAACATTGTTCCTTTATTAAAAAAATTAAAAATACAATTTATTGACATGATGCTATGTATATTTGTAAGTATTAGATAATGGTGTTATGCCATTGTTCTTACCACTATTAAGATCAAGTAATTTACTACAGATGTACAGAGATGATACCATGTTTTCTCAATGAGTGCAGCACTCACAGATCCGCCATTATCCAGAGCTGCAGGTTTCTATAGTACCCAGAGACTAAATGGGCTGCACCTTATTCTTGTTTTTAGCACTTTCATAGTATACCTCTTTTCTGCCATTGAGTATTATTTCCCAAAGCTCATCCCTCTTAGTGAGGGTGACCACTGTGTGGAGCATGTCCCTGCCATGCACCATCAATAACACTTTCTTCTTTTACTTTTTATCAGTGACTGGGACATCACCATGACCCAGACACCAGCGACCCTGTTAACATTTTTAGGAAAGAGACACTGAATCTCTTATCAAGCAATTGCCTATGTATGTGGAGAAAGGAGTTTGATTCAAATGAGCCTGGAAATGATTTGCAATCATTACATCGCACATCTCTAATGCACCCAAAAATGTCCCAGCCTGGCTCAGTAGCAGGGGAAGTGGCTCCAACTACATCGGCATCAGTGGGCTGCAGCCTAGGGCTCCACAATATTTTACTGATGCCAGACTAGGGGATAAAAATCACAGTGCTGTAGCCTGTGCACAAACCTTCTTGCTGCTTTGTAAACAGCCTGAATTGTAAAGGAACTTGCTTATATTGAGAGAAATGAAGAAATCTCCATTTGTCCTCTAAATGTTTACGGAAAATGAATTGACAAAAGAAAGATAAATGAGAGAAAAGGAAAACAAAATTCATTTAAAATGCAGTGGGATATCATCGCAGGGTGATTACCCAGATAACTCAATGAGATCCAGTTGTTTATATTTCCTTTCTAGGGAAGAGGGAATTGGGAAGTGTAGGCAACCTGGAGAGAATAGATAAGAACACAAGTGCATCCTCAAAAGAATAGGTAACAGCTTGTCTAGATAAAGCATCAACTTCCAATCTCTTCTATTTTTGATTCCTGTTCTGTGTTAATCTTCCCTGATATAAAATTTCCTAGGAAGAATTTTCTTGACGATAGGTTTCCTTCTGGAGAATATGCTTTTAAGCAGATAAGGGATATTTAGGAAAAGACTTTTTGTGCATTTGCTGCTTTCTAAATGACTTTGGTTTTACATAATCATCACACTAATTCAACATAACTTGAGATAGTATTTCCTGGATTCCTTCACTTGTAACCCGCCTGCCAGAATCCTGTTCCCGAGAGATGCAGGTAGAAACTGAAAGAACAGTTGACCCCTGAACGACATGGAGATTAGAGCACACTGACCACAGGTGCAGTCGAAAACCTGTGTAGAACTTTTGCATCCCTAACTCAAGTACTAATCACTTACTTTTGACTAAAAGCCTTAGTGATGAAATGAATAGTCAATATATTATATACCCTTTTCTTCTAACAAAGTATGTTAAAGAAAAAAATGTTATTAAGAAGATCATAACAATGAGTCAATATATTTTTTACTTATTAAGTGCTTACTCACAGGTGACACACACAGAAAAAAATGTAGGTGTATCTGCAAATTTCAAACTCAAGTTATTCAAGGCTTAACTGTACCAGGATGAATGTAACAGTCCTGTCTGTAGCCTAGGGCTTTCCCCTTGGCTGTACCTCTGCTCACTTCCAATGGCCATATGTATATCTTATGTTCTTTATTATCTTGGGCAGAGAACTCTGCCTGCATGCATTGCTGCCCAGATGGCCTGGAATGTGTATCTTTTAGCAAAGTTTTATGGTTTCACTGTGTCCTCCAGAATCCATCTGTTGTAAAGTTAATTCTCAGTGTAAAGCTATTTCCAGGTGGGGCCTGTAGGGATGTGTTTAGGTCATGAAGGTGGAGCCCTCTAGTGGAATTCATTAATGCCACTATAAACAGGGATTATAAGGCTGGGATCTCGCTCTCTCTTCTGCTTGTCTGTCATGTTAAGACATGGCCTTCCTTCCTTTGAAAGACTCAACGATCCAGGCATCATCTTGAAAGTAGAGAAAGCTGACCTTAAGCTGCCCATGCCTTGATCTTAAATTTCTCATTCTCCAGAAGTGTGAGAAAATAAATTTCTGTTCTTTATGAATTACACAGTGACAAGGAATCTGTTCTAGCAACTTGAAATAGAACAAGAGAGACACCTGACAATCAGTGAGGACAGGATGAGGGGTATACATACCCCAGCTTCCTCATCTCTCAGGTGGAACAGCCCAAAGGAATTAAGTCCATGTTACCACATGTAACAGTTCTCCTGAGTCAGGTGGGTTGTTGATGTGTCTTTTAGCATTCATCTTCTGTTCCCTTCCTCACTTTCCTCTTTTCCTCCCAGTGTAAATTTGCTGCTTAAATGGAAATCATCATTGCTGGTGGACCCAAACTAAGATAGTAAAAAATAAAATCATTATTCTTTGGTATGAGGGATATTAATCATCTCAATTCTTATCATTTCTTTATCTTTGACATGTAGGAATATTCAGGAAACAATTTTTCTTTACCAATCTATTTTATATTGAATTTATGCAATGATTTATTTTTCTGGGTGTTAAACCCAAAAATTAAGTTGTAAGCCACCAACCAGCTGAGTGGACTCCTCTTTTGGCAGAGAGAACTTCAAAGAAATCTGAAAAACTAGGTTAGGCCCTGACTGGCAGGTGGATTTAGATGTGCCTCATTATGCTCGCCTCCCTTTGGAGTTCAGACAAAACTGACCAGCATTATCATTACAGCTGAGATCTTTGGACTGACAAAACAGACTCTTTGTAGCAATAAGATACCATACTCCAACATGACAGATAATAGGCCCTGAAGAAAATCAAAATATTTTACCCTAAAAATATTTATTTGACCTATTCGGAAGTGGTCCTGTAAAGCTGCCTGTTGTTGGGAAAATTTGCATTTTATAGAGAATCTCCTCCCCTTACTAAGTCTTTCCCAAAGCATCTGACATTTTTTTTTTAAGGTCTGATAAGCTCCCCCCCACCCACATCTACTTTGTCTGCTACCCATAGGATTCATCTACATGACAAGAACCTTGACTTCTATGCTCCCTTATCTAAACTCAAGCATTTCTTTATGAGGAATTCAACTGTTTAGGCAGAGCTTTCCTCTTTCAACCAGTTGCCAGTCAGGAAATCTTTGAATCCACGTATGACCAGGAAGCCCTTCCTTCAAGATATCCCACCTTTCCAGGACAAACTAATGTTTATCTTATATGTATTGGTTTGTGTCTTTGCCTGTAATATCTGTGTCTCCCTAAAATGTGTAAAACCAATGTGTAATTCAACCACCTTGGGCCCATGTTTGCAGGATCTCCTAAGGTTGTGTCACAGGCCATAAGCCTTATCTTTGGCAAATAAACCTATAAATTGATTGAGACCTGTCTCAGATACTGTTTTGTTTACACTGGGTCAAAAAATTTAAAAATCCTCTAAAATTATCTACGCATCCATAAGTCTATAGTAGAGACAGTGGAGTGAGCACATCCCAACAGCTAAAACTCACAAGTTAGAGGACTCACAAGTTAGACTCTGACTAAGCCTAAGATTTTGTCTGGCTCTCTTGCTTCATAAAAATACTTCATGATTTTTAAAATTTTACTCTAGAGAGGACAATTTTGGGGAATATATGAATTTTTGGTGGAATAAATAATGTCCTACCTCAAAAGGTGTCCATGTCCTTGTCTCTGGAACCCAAGTTTTATAGGAGTTATTAAGAAATTATTTTAGGCAGATGGAGAGGAAAAGGGGTCCTTGGGAAGGTTTTGTTTCTTTTAAAACAACTCCAGAAATGTTTTTTGTCTGCTAGGAAAGCACTGGCTCTTAGAGCCAGGCAGGCAAGCTTTGATATGCAAATGAAAGCCATGAGAAACTGGGTTCACCCAAACATGGTAATTCCCACCTTCTTCTTCCTTGCCCTGACATGTGCCTGGCAACATGACTGTCCCAACATATCCCCATGTGTGTAGAATATTATGGTGCCCTACATTTGCATATTAAAAGGCTAGGGTGGGAGGGCCAGTTTTTTCTCAGGCTACATGAATGACATGCCTGGTCACACCAATTCCCTGAGCCCTGTGCAAATCAGACACCGCCTCCTTCAGCCTCCTCCTATAAGCAGCCACTTTTCCACTGCACATGGAGTTATCTCTCTGTTCGAATCTCCCGTCCTCTGTCTCTGTATGGGGAAGCTGTTTAGCTGTTTTCTTCTTCCTTGCTTCTTGCATATTAAACTTTTCTCTCCTTAAAACCACTCCACGAGTTTCTGTGGCATTTTATCTAAAGCAGTGTGAGACCAAGAACCCTGGTGTTCCTCCAGTCACTGCGGCTGTATCATAAGGATTCTACCTTATGTAGCAAAAAATGACCCTTGACAGATGTAAGTTAAGGACTTTATGAATAAGCAACCTGGTTATCCAGATGAAATCAACATAATCACAAAGGTGCTTAAAATAGAGGAGGAGGCTGACAGTCAGAGAGGAGCTGGGACAATGGGGAGGGATGTGGTTTAAGTAAGGGAGGGGCTATGGAACCAGAAATATGGGAGCACCTTGAACATAAGAAGCAGAAAATCCAGTTCTCTCCTCTGGAGCATCTGGAAGAATTACAGCCCTACTGACAACTTACCATTAGCTCAGTGAGACTTCTGACCCCCACAGGGTAATATCTTTATGTTGTGTGATGCCAATAAGACTGTGGCAAGTTAAACAGCAGCATTGGAAACTAATGCAAGGGGGAAGAAATGTCTTTCACCTCACTGAGCTCATGGCTGTCCTCTGTTCTTGGAAATATTTCCACCTTATTATCTGGTGTCAGTTATGACAACAGACAGAGTAAATTTTTTTCTGAAAGATCTAGTACAAGAATTGTTTTTAGCTAGAAAATCTCTTGGGTATCGCATGATTATCTCTTATATGATCTGGGTATCACAGAGTTTAGGGGTCACATGTCACTGCACGTGATAGGAGGAAGAGGGTTATGTTTGTTGGTTTGTTTTCATATTAGGAGGGAAAATTAGATTTTTAGGACACAATCTGAGAGTGACAGGCAGAGTTAGAGCTATTGTAAGAGAAAGAGGAGATGTGGAAGGAGTCAGGGCAATGAAACATGTGACCCTTCTTCCCAATCTAAAAGAAAGTCATTGATTTTAGAAGGTGAAGTGAAGCTTTTCACTGTCCATCTTCTTAGGAAGGATCAAATTCTTCCCAGAGTCCCTGCCCCTCCTTCACTCCCCTGACATTGCATTGTGGAGCTCATCACATGTGCCCTTAATCCCTGCTCCTGTCCCAGGCTGGGAGAGGCTCACTGTCCTCACCACGCCCAGCAGGATAGAGCTGGTGCCCTACGCACCAAAGGAGAAGAGGATGGTTTCTGTGCAGGCCATAAAGGCTTTACCACACTACATTTCACTATAATTCTCAGTAAAGTTGTGTGGAGAGAAGAGAACATATGGCCAACTTTACCTGGTGGGATTAAAAGAGGCCAGGCTCTGAGAATGACAGTGAATTCACATGTCTAATTTTCCAGGTGGCAAATGCTAGCTTTAGCAAATGTGGAAATGTGGACTTTGAGTTTAAGAACAAGACAGACTTTCAGGTACTGCAATAAATTAGGAGACATTTGGAATAGGGCCCTTACTCCAGGGCTAAGGTCAGGCTGGCAGTGCTTGAGAGCTGCCAGGTGCTGGCCCTGGGCTGTGGGGGAAGCAGTTGCTCTCCTGAGCCACAGGGCTGAGGACCTGGGAGAAACCACAGGCCCTGGCAACAGGGCTGCCTGGCAGGGGCTTGAGGAAAGGAAACTGCTCAGAAATTCACAGGAGCTGCATTAAGCATATATCCCGCAGCCTGGCAAGAGTGAAAAGTCTCAGGGACCCAGACCTTAGGGCTCGGGCGGGGTTCCTGGGCTGGGTGCTGTCAACTCTATCCTCCCTGGTCCTGAATGACTGGGACCCTGCTGGAGCCAAAGACGGAGGGTCAGCAAATGTCCTCAAAGTCTTTACTCGGCGAGACTCTGTTCTGCTTGGAAAGAAATGAAACACATGCTACACAAATAAACATAAAATTATGTGTCTATATAATATGAATTTCTATTATAGACCTTATATTTTGAATACATATTTAAGAAATAAATTGTATTTATATATTTGTATAAACTATGTATCTCTGATTAAATATATGATGCACCTTTATATATAAAGACATATAACTTTGATTGCTAGTATAAGGTATAGCTTTAAACTTTAATAAATTGAACGTGAACGTTGAAAACAAGCACTGGGTGCACCACCTCATGGCCCCTTCCTCACTCCAGGGCCTGAGAGTCATAAAGCTCAGAACCCTCTTCCATGTGCACCCTGGGCCTAGAGCAGTGAACTGCCCATTGCAGAGGATCATGAGCGACCTGAGGAGCGTCTGAGGAATCACAGAGCAGCAGATGCCCCGGAGATGGATAGTGAGTCTGGTCCCTGATTGAAGGAATGTTTTGTCCCCAGAGCTCAGTATAAACAAGTCCTCTGGTCATTTCTGTCAAACAAAGCAGCACACGTGGCCCAGAGGCTGCATGGTCACAGGAAGAAGCCCCTCCCTAGCTCACTCCCAGCTTCCCCTCTGACTGGGGTGATGTGGGATCTCTCTGCCCAGCTTTCATGGCTCACTAGCTGCTGGGACTCTTGACAATGGCCTATGTCTGCCCCACTCACAAGCTTCTCAGCAGTTGCCATTTTACTTTCTGCTCTCTGATAACCACAACTTGGCAACCATGACCCTTCCACAAAGATTCATGGAGTGAGGTCAGAACTGTGCGTTCAGCAATGTGCTGGGGCATGTATGTAAGAGAAACAAGGCGTGGCCAGCCTATGTCTGAAGTGAGGATTAATTTGCATCATGACTTGGGAGTAGGAGGTGGGAGAAAACATCCTGACATGCTCCATGCACTGATGCCCACAAGATACACTAGAGGTGCCCATAGAGGAGGTGGGAAGGGGGTGTGAGGCAAAGAGAGGATGTGAATTCAGAGGTGTCCCCCAACCTGTTCCTCGAGAAGATTTCAGACTCTTAGTAGCCCCTGGCCACTTTGAGAGACCGAGGAGAAAGGATCACATAAGGCCAAGAATTTGATGCCAGCCTGGGCAACATAGGGAGACCCCATGTCTACAACACACACACACACACACACATGCACAATTTGTTAAAAAGTGTGAACAATGGCATCACAAAGTGATTATGTATGAACATTTGCTCAGAAATTTAGAAAACAAAGCGTATCTTCTGAGCTAACAATACTTTAATAAATATGTTAATTTTTTAACTATACTAAATACAGAGAACATAAAATTGTCTCTCTTAAACATTTCTAAGAGTGGAGTTCAATGGCATTAAATATATTCACATTGTTCTGCTATTATTACTGACACTAAATCCAGAATGGTTTTCATCAGATAAAAATTAATATCTGTATCCCTTAAACAATATTCTCCTCCATCTTCTCTATCCCTGCCCCCTCCAACCTCCATTCCAGTTCTGTCTCTATGTCAGTGACATCTTTGAAGCAGGTTCACCATGCACTGGTTACCAACGTACTTGGGTCTGGGAAAGAGAACACCCCACACAGCGAGTTACCTGAAGCGGGCTTTTCATTTACAGAGAAGCAGCAAGGGAACACAAAAGTCTTGGACTTATGGGTCAGTTCCCCAAGGCACAGGAAAGCCATGTGGAGCTGATGGAGTCAACTGTGTGTCCCCCGCTTGCACCACAGCTCAGGAACCCGGGAAAGCAGCCACTCTGGGCTTTATATCCTGGGGTAACAAGACACACACGGCTAACATGCTAAAGGACATTCCATTCTGTGGGAAACTCGTATAGAGCACAGGTAGGTTCTTCTGTCTAGTTCTTCTCTATTTCAGGATGTTACAATTCCAGCACATTCTACAATTATTCCTGAGAACTCTTAAAATAAGCAAGAAAGTGGAGAGAACTAAGTCAGTCCAGGGTCATTGGAGAACTGTCTTGCAGTTACCCCATCACCTAGACATCTCCCTTAGCAAAGCTAGCACATTTCATATGTCCACCAACTTCCCCTGAACTAGAGGTGGAAGTTTATCTTTTCAGATTGATGAAGCACCTTGATTAACACAATCTCAATGCAGATTATTATGCCAGAGTGAGAGAACATTTCACTGGGCCAAGAAAAGCTAGTACCACTCACAGGAGGATAAGACCCCCCAAAGCAGGGACTAAGATGTTAAGAAGTGTAAGGGGGAACTTTCAGATGCACCATTCTCTGCAGCCAGTGAGCCTGCTTTAGGATCAGCTCTACTGGTATTTCTAGGACACCTGAGGTGTTTACCCAGGTACAGTAGCCAGTGTTGGGTGTTGGTAATTGCATGGAAAGTCTCCATTGGGTTCCCCGAGAAAGTGCCCATTGTCATGTTGATTGGGTAGTGAGGCTGTTTCTTGGTCAGAGTGAAGTCTGATGTGGTATCCAAAAACATGACATAAATTCCTCTCAAGGATCACGATGGTAGCCCTAGCATCTAACTGAGTGACATATATTTAGCTTTCCAGGAAGCAAGCTATTGCCATAGCCCTTTTCTGTACACAGGGGATCCTTTAATAGTTCAGTCACTCGGTTGCTATTTTCCTGACCAGGTGGCTGGATTGTTGACAATGGCCCATGATTTAGTGGAAATGGAGCAAAATATAGTGTAGAGACAGCCTGCATGGCTACTGTCATTGCATGTAGTTTGTCCCATGGGCAGAATGTCCATGTTCAGTGTCAGTCAAAAGATGCCATCCCCTGGCTGGATGGTGGCCACACCCTGTAGACCCACTGGCATGTGTTTTATACAATCATCAGGGCCCCATGCCATACTGACACAGGCATGTCTCTGAATCTTTGACTATGTGGCCAAAGGAGAAACTAAATTGTCCTCTATGGGTTATTTGTTCCCTTCCAGCAAGCTTGCCATTTGTTCATGGGGCACATGGGTCCTCTGAGATCCTGGTTAGGACTGATTCTGACTGTACCATTTCCATTTAATAATTTGGATCTGTGGGGCCTGTCCAGTTTTATTGACTGTGTTCGTAGACACCAAAGTGAGAATGGGTAGTTAAAGTAGCAGTGTCAGGCCTGGTGCTCTAGCTCTGAGATACTCAGCCCTATCAGTTTCCTACAGCAAGCAAGGAGTTGCCATTCACAAGAGGCACAACTGGTGGCTGCTGCAGGAAACTTTTGTGTCCTGAAGTGACTCTGGCGCACCCAGTGACACTAGAATCACCTGACATCAGCTGTTAGGCTGAGTCCTGATGTGTGGTACAATGTGAGAGGTTTAGGAGGGGTCATTCTTCTTGGCAAGTTAGATATTCAGAAGAGCCAGTAGCACTCTAAGTCTCAGCTGGGGGAAACTCATATTACTGAGTCCCCACAGGGACCTCCATAACATTGCTTCAAGTGACTGAAGTCCATGTGTTGAATCATCATCATTATTAAAAGCCCCTGCTCATTAATGGCATTTTGATTAATATTCACTTGGAGAGCATTTTTGTTTGGATGATGGCTCAGTTTTAAAACATCTAGTCAGAGCTCTTCCAGAATGACTTTGTCTATAATCATCCTGTTGCATTTCTTTTAAGGCCTGATGATCTGTCAAAACCAACAGCCAATATTATTAAAATGTTCTTCTCTTTCCAATGTGATTATCAGATGTAATCCTTGCAGTTTACCCACTTTTATGACTTTTACATTTCCAGGGCTTCCTTGACAATGGCACTGATGTGACTCCATCCAGCATCCATTGTTGTGAGAACTCTATTTGGCATATCATCATCTTGGGCATGAACATAATGGAGACTTCATAGGATGCAATGGTTACTATTCAACATTAGTCAAAATTTGATACCCTTGGAGCCCTACTGGGTTGGAAAATATTTTTGGGTAAGGACAATCATTTGATAGAGTTTTAAAAATAAAGGCTACACATAAATTTTCTGCAGCAAGAGTATGAAATATGTGTGGTCCAGAATACAATTTTTTATAGAATGTAACAAAAATTATTCAAATATATTCAATTTAGATAATAATTTTACAAACAGGCATATATTGCATATATATAGAATAAACACACTTAAGTATAAGTACTATATATATTTGTAGCCAACATTTTATCAAATAAAAATATATTCACTTGTATGTATCTTACATAGACGTATGTATATTTTTCCATAAATACGGTAAATTTTAATTTTTTATTGAAATACTAGTTTCAATTTTGTCATTAATTTTCTCTTAATAACTTTATAATTTGATTACTAAATATTTACATTTATGCCACTAATTTAAGAAAAAATACATGTGTGTATATACAGGTAGAGATGTAAATACTGTATCAGTAAGTTTTTATGCATTAATGATTGATAACTGGTTAAACACACAACTCAGTGACTGGTAACAGTAAACATTTATTTTCATGTGCATGGATGCTCATGTTCACAATAATCTGGCTGATCAAGGGAGGGCTCAGGTGAGTGGTTCCTCTACACAGCACTGAGCTTGTCTTCAGTTTGGACATATCAATTGTCTGAGGACAAGGCTGAACAGCAGTGGCTACACATGACTCAGGATTCTTGTGGCAGGTCACAGGAGTGAACAACATCCCAAACCAAACTGCACAGCTGAATTTAAGTCCAATAATTTCTAACATAGCTTCACACATTTAAAATATATTCCCTTATTTCAGTGAGTACAAATTTTTAAGAAAATGTTCACTCCATTTAATTATAGAGGTGTTTGATCATTCCATGTACAAATAATTATGTTTTCAACCTTTACAATGTTGAAAATATTTGCAAATGTAAATTTGCATTAATAAGAAAATAAAGCTGGATATGCCTTCAACATGTGGCTTTAAATATAATTTATTTAAATGGCCTCATGGGGGAAAAATCATTTTAACTTACATAAATATTCCCTTTTTCCTCTCTTGTTTCTTATAGAGTTGCCCAATAAGAAGTCGTCCCATGAGATTTGGAAGTCAGAAAAGGATGACTCAATATTCTCCATTGGTACCTAAGACAGACACAGGGACAGAGGTGAGGACTGCAGAAACACCTGGAAAGATGCTGTAGGAAGCTGAGAGCATCAGCACCCCACCCCTAAGCTTCCAGACAGGACTGAGGACCACACGGTTAAACAGCCCATACTTCAGGGGAAGACGCATTCTGTTTCCTGAAGGAGCACCAGAGATTCCTGCTTCTAATATCAGCTTTCATGACTACTGTATCTTTGGCTTTGAAAGGTTGTAGTGTGAAAATTGATCTTAGGAATTTGGTCATTCTTGTCATACCCAACAGAGCCAAGAAACCAGAGGGGAAAGGTACTCAGGGTGCAAAATATTGTTTCGAGAACGCAATTGATATAGACCCTATTATCTCATGGAACTAATGTTTATGGTTTTTTGAATAAACATACAAATTGACATCCCCAGTCTTAAAAGTCAAGATAGTTACATCTGTCTTACCTCAGATTTTTTTTTCTTTCAGTAAACCAACAAACAGGCCTCCCAGATACTATCAAGGAGCTGAAACTTACATATCACTGAATTGGGGCAGTGAGACATCAGACCCTTTGCCCATTATGATTGCCTAACTGATGTCCTGCCTCCCATTTACTAAATTATCTTCCTTACCCCTTGCTAATTCCTGTTTTCCCGCATTTCTTCCCTGCTATATAAACTCCTAATCTCAGTTGATCAGGGAGATACATTTGTGAACGGTGTCCCATCTCCTCGGCTGCAGCACCTGATTAACGCCTGTTCTTGGCAATACTATTGTCTTAGTGATTGGCTTTCTGTGTGCTGAGCAGCAGGATCTTCACTGAATCCCTGGCATTTCAGTAACAAAATTGTCTGCAACTTCACTGCTTTGGCTTATTGTAACCTGAAATCAAATTTGCCCACAACTTCTGAGATAACTTAATGTAATTCTAGGATTCAATTTGTCCACCACTGCTTACGAGTCTGAGCTTGCCAGCTCCCAACTCTTACTAGAGCCAATAAAATTTCTCAAAGAACAATAGGTAACAATTTCCCTTTTTCATAAAACTCTTTGTTCTTCCAACATACTGCAGACAATTGAGTTTTCCTATATGCCCCATTTGGCAAAAATTTCTTAGCAAATAAAACATTAAATTTAGAGATTAATCTCTACATTTTGTTTAGACATCAATACTTTAGACTCTAATTCTCCATATTAAGACAATTCCTGCTTAGAATATCTACAGTGGCTTCTTCTGTGTTATATGAATTCCAACTGAAGCCACAAACTAGACTCCTCAGGTGTCATGATCTCTGTCTTTATTAAATCAGCAGAGGCATTGTTATATCTGTGCAGCTGGGGCTGAGAAAAGAAAAAGAAATTGGGATGCAGAGGTGACTTCATGTCCCACTCTACCAAAACCATCAGAGTGTGGCTGCATCTGAGGAACACTCTCAGCCCATGGAGGCATCAGGAGGAGCAGCTGGGGCAGCCCAGCCTCAAGCATCTGCTTCCCTGGGGGTTTATGTTCGGGTGTGTAACACTGTGGAGGGTAACTATTATGCTGTTGACAGTAATAAGCTGCAAAATCTTCAGGCTGCAGGCTGCTGATGGTGAGAGTGAATTCTGTCCCAGATCCACTGCCGCTGAACCTTGATGGGACCCCACTTTGCAAACTGGATGCCTTATAGATCAGGAGCTTAGGGGCTT
>NW_012116899.1:147325-149410 GCF_000951035.1 Colobus angolensis palliatus
AAAATAAAATTTATTGACATGATGCTATGTATATGCGTTAAGAATCAAGCAAATGGTGTTATGCCATTTTTCTTACCACTATAAGATGAAGCAATTTACTGCAGATGCACAGAGATGATACCGTGTTTCCTCAATGAATGCAGCACTCGCAGATCCACCATTATCAAGAGCTGCAGGTCTCTATAGTACCCAGAGATTAAATGGCTGCACCTTATTCTTGTTTTGGGCTCCTCCATAGTCTACCTTCTTTTCTGCCACTGAGTATTATTTCCCAAAGTTCTTCTCTCTTAGTGAGGGTGATCACTGTATGGAGCATGTCCCTGCCATGCACCATCAATGCCACTTTCCTCTTTTACATTTCATCAGTGATTGGGACATCACCATGACCCAGACACCAGCAACCCTGTTAACATTTTTAGGAAAGAGATACTGAATCTCTTATCAAGCAATTGCCTATGTACATGGAGAAAAGGAGTTTGATCCAAATGAAACCGGAAATGATTTGCAGTCATTATATTGCACATCTCTAATGTGACCAAAAATGTCCCAGCCTGGCTCAGTAGCAGAGGAAGTGGATCTAACTATATCAGCATCAGTTGTCTGCAGCCTAGGACTGTACAAAATTTTACTGATGCCTGACTTGGCGAGCCAAATCACAGTGCTTCCTCCCTTCCTGCAAATCCCATGCAGAAAGCTTCCTGCAGCTTTGTAAGCCACCAGAATTTTAAGGGATTTGGTTATATTGTAAGAAAGGTAGAATGTTTCATTTGTACTCTAAATAAACTGACAAAATAAATAAACTGACAAAAGGAAGATTAGTAAGAGAAAAGGCAAACAAAATTCATTTGAAGTACAGCAGGATATCATAGTAGGACGATTACCCAGATAACTCAATGAGATCCAGTAGTTCATATTTCCTTTCTAGGAAACAGGGAATTGGGAAGTGTAGGCAACCTGGAGAGAATAGATGAGAATAGAAGTGCATCCTCAAAAGAACAGGTAATAGCCTGTCTGGATAAAGTATCAATTCCCAGTCTCTTCTATTTTAGATTTCTCTTTTGTGTTACTCTTCCCTGATATAAAAATTCTCAGGAAGAATTTTCTTGACATTTGGTTTCCTTCTGGAGAATCTGCTTTTTGGCAGATAAGGGATGTTCAGGAAAAGGGTTTTTGTGCATTTGCTGCTTTTTAAATGCCTTTGGTTTTACATAATCATCATACTAATGCAGCATAGTTTGAGATGTTATTTTCTGGATTCCTTTACTTGCAACCCACCTGCCAAGATGCTGTTCCAGAGAGATGCAGCTACAGACTGAAAGGGCTGTTGACCCCTGAACAATGTGGAAGTTGGGGCACTGAGCACTGG
The DNA here is from genome assembly GCF_000951035.1 of Colobus angolensis palliatus. Lineage (NCBI taxonomy): Eukaryota > Metazoa > Chordata > Mammalia > Primates > Cercopithecidae > Colobus > Colobus angolensis. Next base: position 148,692 of record NW_012116899.1, read on the forward strand.
TGCAGTTGAAAACCTGTGTAGAACATTTGCATTTCTAGTTTAAGTACTAATAGCTTATTTTGACTGCTGGTCGTGGTGATAAAATAAATAGTTGATTAATACTTTTTTTAAGTTATTTATATTATATACTCTATTATTCCAATAAAGTATGCTAAAGAAAAAAATGTTATTAAGAAAACTATAAAAAGGAGAAAATATATTTACTCCTTATTAAGTGCTTGCTCACAGGTGACTCACAGAGAAGAAATATAAGTAGATCTGCAAATTTCAGACCCAAGTTATTCAAGGGTTAACTGTACCAGGATGAATGTAGGAGTCCCTATCTGTAGTCTAGGGCTTTCCCTTTGCTGTACCTCTGCTCATTTCCAACGGCAATATACATGTCTTACGTTCTTTACAGTCTTCGGCAGAGAACTCTGCCTGCATACATTGCTGACCAAATGGCCAGGAATGGGTATCTCTTAGGCAAGTTCTATGCTTTCCCTGTGTCCTCCAGAATCCATCTGTTGTAAAGTTAATTCTCAGTGTAATGGTATTGCCAGGTGGAGCCTACCGGGATGTGTTTAGGTCATCAGGATGGAGCCCTCTAGTGGAATACATTAATGACAGTATAAACAGGGATTGTAGGGCTGGGATCCCTCTCTCTTTCTCTCTCTCTCTCTTTTTCTTTCTCTCTTCTGCTCTGCTCATTTGTCATATTAAGATATGGCCTTCCTTCC
>NW_012116899.1:149460-152141 GCF_000951035.1 Colobus angolensis palliatus
TTTTTTAAGTTATTTATATTATATACTCTATTATTCCAATAAAGTATGCTAAAGAAAAAAATGTTATTAAGAAAACTATAAAAAGGAGAAAATATATTTACTCCTTATTAAGTGCTTGCTCACAGGTGACTCACAGAGAAGAAATATAAGTAGATCTGCAAATTTCAGACCCAAGTTATTCAAGGGTTAACTGTACCAGGATGAATGTAGGAGTCCCCATCTGTAGTCTAGGGCTTTCCCTTTGCTGTACCTCTGCTCATTTCCAACGGCAATATACATGTCTTACGTTCTTTACAGTCTTCGGCAGAGAACTCTGCCTGCATACATTGCTGACCAAATGGCCAGGAATGGGTATCTCTTAGGCAAGTTCTATGCTTTCCCTGTGTCCTCCAGAATCCATCTGTTGTAAAGTTAATTCTCAGTGTAATGGTATTGCCAGGTGGAGCCTACCGGGATGTGTTTAGGTCATCAGGATGGAGCCCTCTAGTGGAATACATTAATGACAGTATAAACAGGGATTGTAGGGCTGGGATCCCTCTCTCTTTCTCTCTCTCTCTCTTTTTCTTTCTCTCTTCTGCTCTGCTCATTTGTCATATTAAGATATGGCCTTCCTTCCTTTGAAGGACCCAAAACTCCAGGCATCATCTTGAAAGCAAAGAAAGCAGACCTTAACCAGCCCATGCCTTGATCTTAAATTTCCCATTCTCCAGAAGTGTGAGAAAATAAATTTCTGTTCCTTATGAATTACACAGTGACAAGGAATCTGTTATAGCAGCTTGAAAGAGAACAAGAGAGACAGCTCACAATCAGTGAGGACAGGATGAGGTGTACACATACCCCAGCTTCATCATCTCTCAGATGGAACAGCCCAGAGGAATTTAGTCTATGTTTTCACATGTGGTTTATCTTCAGTTATCCTGAGTCAGGTAGGTTGTTGTGTCTTTTACCAGTCATCTTCTGTTCCCTTCCTCACTTTCCTCCTTTCTTCCCAGTGTAAATTTGTTGCCTAAACAGGAATCCTCACTGCTGGTGTACCCAAACTCAGATAGTTAAAAAACAAAAATCATTAATCTTTTGTATGAGGGGTATTTCTCATCTGAATTCTAATAATTTCTTTTTCTTTGAAATGTAGGAATATTTAGGAAACACTCAATTTTTCTTTACCAATCTATTTCACATTGAATTTGTGCAGTGATTTTGTTTTTCTGTGTGTTAAAACCAAAAATTAAGTTGTAGGCCACCAACCAGCTGAATGGACTTCTCTTTTGGCAGAGACAACTTCAAAGAAATTTGAAAAACTAGGTTAGGCCATGACTGGTAGGTGGGTTTAAATGTGCCTCATTATGCTCTCCTCATGTTGGAGTTCAGACACAACTGACCAGCATTATCATTACAATAGAGATCTTTCGCTTGACAAAGCAGATACTTTGTAGCAATAAGATATCATACTCCAATGTGACAGATAATAGGCCCTGAAGAAATTCTAAATATTTTACCCTAAAATTATTTCTTTGGCCTATTCGGTAGTGGTCCTGCTAAGCTGCCTGTTGTGGGGGAAATTTGCATTCTATAGAGAATCTCCTCCCCTTACTAGGTCTTTTCCAAAGAGTTTGACATTTTTTTAAAGGTTTGATAAGCAACATTCACCATCTACTTCATTTGCTACCCATATTATTCATCTATATGACAAAAATCCCCGTTTTCTAAACTCAAGCATTTTTTATGGTGAATTCAACTCTTTAGGCAGAGCTTAACTCTTTCAACTAGTGGCCAATCAGGAAAGCTTTGAATCCACCTATGACCTGGAAGCCCCTGCTTCAAGTAGCCTACCTTTCCAGGACAAACTAATGTATATCTGGTATGTATTGATTTTTGTCTTTGCCTGTAATTTCTGTGTCTCCCTAAAGCATATAAATCCAAGGTGTAATCCAACCACCTTGGGCACATGTTTGCAGGGCCTCTTAAGGTTGTGTCACAGGTTATAAGCCTTACGTTTGGCAAAATAAATCTATAAATTGATGGAGACCTTTCTCAGATACTGTTTTGTTTACACTGGGTCACAAAATTTAAAAATCCTCTAAAATTATCTACACATCAATAAATCTACCATTAGAGACAGTGGAGAGAGCATACCCCAGCAGGTAAAACTCACAAGTGAGAGGAACCTGAGTCTAAGATTTTGTCCAGCTCTCTTGCTTTATAAAAATACTTCGTGATTTTTTAAAATTTTACTTTAGAGAAGGACAATTTTGGGGAATATGTTTATTGTTGGTGGAATGAATAATGTGTCCAACCAAAAGACATCGATGTCCTCGTCTCTGGAACCCAAGTGTTACAGGAGTTATTAAGAAATTATCGTAGGCAGATAGAGAGGAAAAGGGGTCTTTGGGAAGGTTTTGTTTTTTTGAAGCAGCTCTAGAAAGGTTTCTTGTCTAGCAGGAAAGTCCTGGCTCTTAGAGCCAGGCTGGCAAGCTTTCATATAGAAATGCTGGCCATTAGAAACTGGGTTCACCCAAACATGGTGATTCCCACCATCTTCTTCCTTGTCCACACATGTTCCTGGCAACATGGCTGTCTCCATATATCCCCATGTGCGTAGAACATTATGGCGTCCTATATTTGCATATTAAAAGGCTAGGGTGGGAGGGCCAGTTTTTTCTGCAGGCTACGTGAATGACATG
>NW_012116899.1:152191-154717 GCF_000951035.1 Colobus angolensis palliatus
TGATAAGCAACATTCACCATCTACTTCATTTGCTACCCATATTATTCATCTATATGACAAAAATCCCCGTTTTCTAAACTCAAGCATTTTTTATGGTGAATTCAACTCTTTAGGCAGAGCTTAACTCTTTCAACTAGTGGCCAATCAGGAAAGCTTTGAATCCACCTATGACCTGGAAGCCCCTGCTTCAAGTAGCCTACCTTTCCAGGACAAACTAATGTATATCTGGTATGTATTGATTTTTGTCTTTGCCTGTAATTTCTGTGTCTCCCTAAAGCATATAAATCCAAGGTGTAATCCAACCACCTTGGGCACATGTTTGCAGGGCCTCTTAAGGTTGTGTCACAGGTCATAAGCCTTACGTTTGGCAAAATAAATCTATAAATTGATGGAGACCTTTCTCAGATACTGTTTTGTTTACACTGGGTCACAAAATTTAAAAATCCTCTAAAATTATCTACACATCAATAAATCTACCATTAGAGACAGTGGAGAGAGCATACCCCAGCAGGTAAAACTCACAAGTGAGAGGAACCTGAGTCTAAGATTTTGTCCAGCTCTCTTGCTTTATAAAAATACTTCGTGATTTTTTAAAATTTTACTTTAGAGAAGGACAATTTTGGGGAATATGTTTATTGTTGGTGGAATGAATAATGTGTCCAACCAAAAGACATCGATGTCCTCGTCTCTGGAACCCAAGTGTTACAGGAGTTATTAAGAAATTATCGTAGGCAGATAGAGAGGAAAAGGGGTCTTTGGGAAGGTTTTGTTTTTTTGAAGCAGCTCTAGAAAGGTTTCTTGTCTAGCAGGAAAGTCCTGGCTCTTAGAGCCAGGCTGGCAAGCTTTCATATAGAAATGCTGGCCATTAGAAACTGGGTTCACCCAAACATGGTGATTCCCACCATCTTCTTCCTTGTCCACACATGTTCCTGGCAACATGGCTGTCTCCATATATCCCCATGTGCGTAGAACATTATGGCGTCCTATATTTGCATATTAAAAGGCTAGGGTGGGAGGGCCAGTTTTTTCTGCAGGCTACGTGAATGACATGCCTGGTCAAACCAATCCCCTGAGCCCTGTGCAAATCAGATACCACCTTCTCCAGTCTCTTCATATAAGAAGCTACTTATCCACTACACATGGAGTTTTCTCCTTGTTCGAATCCCCTGTCCCTCTGTCTCTGTATGGGGGAGCTGTTTTCATCTTCCTTCATGCTTGTGTATTAAACTTTTCTCTCCCTAAAACCACTCCACACGTGTCTGTGTCATTTTATCCAAACTGGCATGAGACCAAGAACTCTGGTGTTCCTCCAGTCATCGGAGCCTTATCATAATAATTTTTCCTTACATAGTAAAAAAAGAACTTGACAGATGTAAGTTAAGGACTTTGAGAATAAGCAACCTGGTTATCCAGATTAAATCAGTATAATCATGAAGGTCCTTAAAATAGAGGAAGAGGCTTGCAGTCAGAGAGGAGCTGGGATAATGGGGAGGGATGTGGTCTGAGGAAGGAAGGGGCCATGGAATCAGAAATGTGGGAGCACCTGAAAGATAAAAGCAGAGGATTGAGTTCTCTCCTCTGGAGCCTCCAGAAGGATTACAGCCCTACTGACCCCTTAACATTAGCTCAGTGAGACTTCTGATCTCCAGAACTACAGGGTAATACATTTATATTGTGTGAAGTCAATAAGACTGTGGCAATTTAAATGGCAGCGTTGGAAACTAACGCAAGGGGAAGAGATGTCTTTCAGTTCACTGAGTGCATGCTGCGTGTCCTCTGTTCTTGGAAATATTTACACCTTGTTATCTGGTGTCAATTGTGATGTATTTTCTAGTATTTAAAGATCTGCTACCCTAAAATTCTATGTCCAGTAAAAGTATTATTTAGAAATGAAGGACAAATTGAGAAGTCCTCAGCTGTAGAAAAACTAAGAGTATTCGTTGCTAGCGGATCCACTTTAATCATAGCCAAAATGAGTCCTAGAAAGGTAAAACTAAAGATAAAGAGGGGATATTAAATAATGTTAGGGACAAAGGGCTACAAAAATGAGAAGACAGATGAATGTAATGCATTTCTAAATCATGTGTGATAGTTGTATCAAAGTTGTAATACAGTTTTGTTCCCAATATCTGCAGAGAAATTACTTTTAAAAAACAATGTATTTACAATGGGGGAGGGAAAATGACCTAAAAGAAGGTAAAATTCTATACTTATTTTAAATGGTAATAGATTGACACGAGCGTACTGTGAGAAGCTGTACATACAAATGCAATACCGTGACAACCAATTTAAAAATCACTATAAAAAGAGATACCCCCAAATTAGGTAAAATTAATATGAAACTGTAAAAATTTTCAAGTAGCCAGAAGGAAGGCAGCAAAAAGAAAACAGAGAAGCAAAAAACGGTACAGCAAAAAGTAGAGTGCAGACTTAAATGTTAATTTATCAATAATTACCAGTATATTAAATATGTAAATTATGAAATTTTAAAAAAGACAATTGATGAATCAAAAAGAAATGTTCCAA
>NW_012116899.1:162522-175452 GCF_000951035.1 Colobus angolensis palliatus
AATTTTCCTTTACCTACCCAAATCCTGTAAAACGGCCCCACCCTTATCTCCCTTCGCTGACTCTCTTTTCCGACTCAGCCCGCCTGCACCCAGGTGACTAAGGAGCTTTATTGCTCACACAAAGCCTGTTTGGTGGTCTCTTCACATGGACGCGCATGACACTGCCCACATAACCTCTCAACACATTTTCAGTAATTAAAATCATAGTAAGTGTGTTCTCTGACCACAACCAGAAATTGATTTCTGATCAAACCAGAAATCAATATTGAAAGTATTACCCCCAATTTTTCAAATATATGGGAACTAAACAACATTGTTCTTTCCAAGGAACCAGGATTTGCTTGGTGTTGAGTGTTGCTTTTTCTGTTTGAAGCTTTATTGGTTTCTGACCTAATCTTTATTATTTATTTTGCTCATGTTCTACTTCAGATTTAAATTGCTCCTCTTTATGTAGTTTCATAAGGTGGAAGCTGAGATTATTGATTTTATGCCTTTTATTTTTTGAAAAACACTCATATCTATATGTTTATGTACATGCATACACATGCATAAATATGTGCAGATGCATATGCATACATGTGATTTTAATACCATAAATTACCCTGCAAGCACTGCTGAATGCCTATGTGTATTTTCCTTCCTCTGAGCTCAAACTCCACTCACTTGCAAACCTGGACACTTAATGTGCATGTTTATTAGCGTCACAATCTAGAAATGAGCAACAATAACAAACTCCTTTTATTTTATCCTGATTTTCTTGGCTGTTAATACATTTAAGATTAGTAAATCAGAATCTATCTAATAGATTAAGGCCAAAGCCGCCAGGTCACTCCTAATCTGACTCTTCTCACACCAATGAGTGTAATTAACATTGATTTAAAAATATGGTATCATCTGCTTATGTCTCCAATACTCTTCACTGCCCCAAGACTACTTTATGCCAGGATTCACTTAGCCTGTAGCAGGCCGAGCCGAGCCGCAGACAAACCCTCTCAGACACCGAGTTATAGAAGGAAGGGCTTTATTCAGCTGGGAGCATTGGCAAGGTACTGCCTTAAAATCCGAGCTCTCCAAGTGCACAATTTCTGTCACTTTTAAGGGCTCACAACACTAAAGATTTCACATGAAAGGGTCGTGATTGATTTGAGTACGTGACAGGGGCTGCATGCACCGGTGTTCAGAGTGAAACAGGACAGGGAGTTTCACAATGTTCTTCTACACAATGTAAGGAACATTGGTTTCTAAGTCATGAGGCGATTTTTAACTACTGGGTTTAGGCCAGGCAGGCCCAGACCTGGTTCTGGGCCTGGCACTGGGCTGCCTGTCTTTGCTTTTACTTCCTTGTTTTTTTCTTAAAACAGGTACTGAGTATAAAACAATATAAAACAATATGAGAGTGTCTCTCTCTTTCCTCAGCCCAGATGAATATCCTTCTGCTTCTCACAGCTCAACTAGAGTCATTACTGTGCTAAAAAATAAATATGACCATGGGGGTACTTTGCTTTAAAAAATTCCTAGAATATCCTGCTTTACTTAGAAAGCATTTGCTCCCCAAACAGAAAATGAAGGCTTCCTTCATTTCACACCAGTCATATGTGGTGATCTTTAAGACACAGGGAGAAAACGGCACTGACCTGCCCCCTTTCTGACTCCTTCTTTTTTCCCTTGGTTAAGTCACTCTCCTCTTAGTGCCTTTCTCTGTCCTTCACGTGTTAATACCATGTTCCTTCTAAGAGCCTTGATTTTCATGAACCTGGATGTCCTTCAGAAACTTCTCTTCAGATCAATTGTTCTTCTCCTCCAGGCCAGTCACCTCCTCAGAGGAAGTAGCCTCTGCCTCCCCAACTAACTAACTCAGTTTCTACATTAACCACTTCCTCTTCACTTGCCATTATTTTCCTTTATGACCCTTATTTTCTAGAATCTTCCTGTTGATTTATGTTTAATTAAGCATAGCTTTTTTATCACCAGGTAAATAAGAGTCAGACACTGACTTTCTCAGGGATGCAGCCTAGACACTTTCCTGGTCCAGCATAGTTGCTCAATTAACACTTTATTGAATGAATGAATGAATGAATGAATGTTGAATGAATGAAAAGTTAATGAGGAAGAAACTCTCAAAGACATAATCAACACTCATGACCTATACACATTGAAAACAGCCCACTCAATGTACAACATGGATTATTCTGAGTAATGAGAAGTTTGAACAGCAGTGTGAAGGGGTGACCTGCCCCTCCAAACCTGTGGGTGTTTCTCATCAAGTGGTGAAAGAGATCAAATGAAAAGACTAAAAGACAGAAATGAAATCCACAGGCAGACAGCCCGGGCAGTGCCCCGGGCCTAGTTAAAAGTTGACCCCGGACCTAACCGATTATGTTATCTATAGATTCCAGACGTTGTATAGACAAGCATTGTGAAAGTCCCTGTCTTGTTCTTTTTCTGTTCTAATTACCGGTGCTTGCCATATATCTCTCAACTTCCTGAGCCCAGTATAAACACATCCCACCATATGCCTCCCCTCCATATGTCTCTCAACTTCCTGAGCACATCCCACCATATGTCTCCCCACCATATATCTTTCAACTCAAAGACTACCATATATCTCAACTTTAGAAAGAACACCACCTGGAAAGTCCCCGATAAGGACACAGCCGTTTGTGAAAGCGCGGGAACCAATAGAAAACTGCAAAATGTATAAACTTAAAATGTTAACCAATTGTAATGCTGTAACCTAAAGAATTCCCTTGTTCCTCTGTAACCTTACAAGTCCTGTTTACATCGGGCTATAAAAAGCGAGCGCACGCATTGTTCGGGGCCCTCTTGTATGCTGTGGAATGGAGGGACCAAGTTCGAACTTGCAGTAAAGATCCTTGCCGCTTGGCTTTGACTCTGGACTCTGGTGGTCTTCTTCGGGGAATAAACGGTCTGGGCATAACAGTGGAATGAGAGACTTGAGGAAAGAAGGAGACACAGAGACAAAGTATAGAGAAAGAAAAAGTGGGCCCAGTGGACCCGTGCTCAGCATACTGAGGACCAGTGCGGGCTCCAGTCTCTGAGTTCCCTCAGTGTTTATTGATCATTATCTCTACCATCTCGGAGAGGGGGAAGTGGCAGGACAATAGGGTCATAGCAGGGAGAAGGTCAGCAAGGAGACATATGAATAAAGATCTCTGTGTCATGAATAAGTTTAAGGAAAAGTGCTGTGCTTTGATGCGCATGTGCAAACATCTCCATAAGCATTTTAAGTGCATAAAAAGCAGCATTGCCACTAGCATGTCCTACTTCCAGCCCTAAGGTGGTTTTCTCCTATGTCAGTAAATAGAACATACAATCGGGTTTTACATCGAGACATTCCATTGCCCAGGGACGGGCAGGAGACAGATGCCTTTCTCTATCTCAACTGCCAAGAGGCCTTCTTTCTTCCTTGACTAATCCTCTTCAGCACAGACCCTTCACGGGTGTCAGGCTGGGGGACAATCAGGTCTTTCCCTTCCCACAAGGCCATATTTCAGACTATCACATGGGGAGAAACCTCGGACAATACTTAGCTTTCCTAGGCAGAGGTCCCTGTGGCTTTCCACAGTGTTTGTGTTCCTGGGTACTTGAGATTAGAGAATGGTGATGACTTTTAACAAGCATACTGCCTTCAGGCATTTGTTTAACAAAGCACATGCTGCACAGCCCCAAATGCATTAAACCCTGAGTAGACACAGCACACGTCTCTGCAAGGACAGAGTTGGGGGTAGGGTTACAGATTAACGGTATCTCAAGGCAGAAGAATTTTTCTTACTGCAGAACAAAATGGAGTCTCTTATGTCTACTTCTTTCTACATAGACACAGTTAACAGTCTGATCTCTCTTTTTTTTCCCCACAGCAGTGTGCTGATCTTCATAGTCAGAAAGAATGAGAGGAAATTGAAGAAAGGAATTGTTTTCTCAGCTGCATTTTGCATTTGCCAGGGAGATAAGGAAGACATCCAAAGTCCATGATAATCAAGTATGAGGATTCTTATCTGCCTTAAAAAACAAGCAATAGGCTTTGCAATCACAAAAAAATTGCAATAAATATGGCTACCCTATCACTTAATTCTATTACCTACTGTTAACAAAAACAGGTTGTATTAGTTAGCTCTTCTTGCAAAACAAACCTGCTCCAAACACAATGCCATAAAATGAGCATGTACAGTCCTCCCACAGTATGCATGGGAAACAAGTTCCAGGACACCCTGCAGACGTTCCAATTTTTGGAGACTCAAAACCTTTATGTAAAATTCACAATATTTGTGTATAACCTACACATATCCTCCTGTACACTTCACACCATCTCTAGCCTCCTTGTAATACCTAATACGATGTCTACACATGACTTAACTTGTGTGGATTCACCCAAGTGGTATTCGGCACATGGAAAAGTCAAGTTTTGCTTTTTGGAATTTTGTGAACTTTTTTCTAAATATTTTGGATCCAGGTTTAGTTGAATTCATGGATGCAGGTCCCATAGATAGAGGGCTGACTGTATTGCTCCTTATAATTCTGAGGGTCAGCTCTGTGGTTCTTCTGTATTGGGCTGGCTGGACTGATCTCTGCTGAGCCCACTTATGTGTCTGCAGCCCACTTATGTGTCTGCAGTTGTGACTGGATGGTCTGATGTGACTTCTTTAACCTATCTGGAAACTGGTTTGATGTGCAGGTTGGACACCATTTGGTATCGGTTTACATGGGTCAGGGAGATGGGTCCTATTCCCCAACCTCTATTAGATTTGTTCCCAGATCAACTCTGGGGTTTGAGTTTCTTCACTGTGGGTTGTTTGGGAGAAATTCTACACAGACCATTGGTAATGAAGAAGCTGAACTACTATCATTTATTGCTGTCAACAGTTAATTGTTATCCTCTGAAATGCATCTTATATAACCAAGGTCTCCCCAGGGTGGCCCAACAATGCAGCTCAGTTCAGGCCATCTAGTCGCTTCCCAGGATGCCTGCAGGTGTGAGAAAGGCAATGCCTCAGTCACAGGAAAGGCAGTGGTGCTCCTTGGCCTCTGAGCCCAAGCCAAGCCATTGCAACCTCTGTGACTTGCACGTATATGCCCAGATGGCCTGAAGTAACTGAAAAATCACAAAAGAAGTGGAAATGCCCTGCCCCTGCCTTAACTGATGACATTCCACCATAAAAGAAATGAAAATGGCCAGTTCTTGCCTTAAATGATGACATTACCTTGTGAAAGTCCTTTTGCTGGCTCATCCTGGCTCAAAAAGCTCCCCCTTTGAGCACCTTGTGACCCCCACTCCTGCCTGCCAGAGAACAACCCCCCTTTGACTGGAATTCTCCTTTACCTACCCAAATCCTGTAAAACGGCCCCACCCTTATCTCCCTTCACTAACTCTCTTTTCGGACTCAGCCCCCCTGCACCCAGGTGATTAAAAAGCTTTATTGCTCACACAAAGCCTGTTTGGTGGTCTCTTCACACAGACGTACATGACAGTGCTGAAACCTGCACACACAGCTTTCACAGTTTCATTCCAAAATACAAAGAATTCATTTTCTTTACACTTAAAATAGTTATACATTTTGTTTCTATAATGTCGCCATGCTTCTTAACTAATTTGAATTTTCAGAATTGGATGTATTTATTATTTATGTGTTAGGTGCTCTTAGTCACTTATGGCAAGAGTGAGTTAATAGAGACAAGATATGGATTAGCCATGGAACAATAGAGAAGTGTGTTTATTCAGATAGGATAAAGATCAAAGGAGTGACAAATATATTCTTTTGCAGAAGCAGATTCTCATAGATCACCACCAGTCAAGGTCCACATTCAACGTGCAGTGGAGTGTCAGCCACATTGTGCAAATGGTCAGCTCTGCAGAGTAAACTTGGCCAGCACATTACAGTACCAAAATTATCTGTAAATGTATGGGGAAAATAAACCATCATAGAAATAATAATTTGAAGGAGTTCTCGGTTATTTATACTTGGATATAAAGCAGAACACTACAATGAATGAAGCTACAACCTAAAAACTTTTAGTTTTTTAAAGAGGCTTCCCTTTTCTCAGGGTATTTCTCAGCAAATAATAATAATAAATATGGATAACCTACTTGCAAAATTAGCTGCAATAAATCCTTTCCCTGCACTCATGCTTTGGTCAGTCTCATTCTAAATGGACTCAGGTATTGCCCATGTGTCTTGCTCAGGCCAATAGGCACATCTATTGACCTGATGTGACACAAGTGGAGTCTTAGAAGGGGCTTGAACATCAAAGCTTTCCTTGCTCTCTTGTAGTGCTTGGAAATCCCAAGGTCACCATGAGAATAAGCCTGTGCCCATCTACAGTCAATGTCAGTGGCATGGCTGCTCTTAGGGCTACTATTTGTTCTTAAAGTGTGTGTTAAGTTTGTTATGGCCATGTAACAAATTACTACAAATTTATCAGCTTAAGATTATACCCATTTATCATCTCTCAATTTGTGAGTCAGCAGTTGGCACATGGCTTTGTTTGGTCCTGCCCATTGGATTTCACAAGACTGTGCCGCAATGTAGACTGGGGTTCATTCTCCCCTGAGACTCCCTGAGAACACAGATACTTTAGAGCTCTTTCAGGTAGTTGCAGAGCTCATTCCTTAGCAATTCTATGACTTAGGGTTTCAGCTTCTTACTGGCTCTTGGCTCAAGGCTGTTCTCAGGTCCTAGAGGCTGTGGACAATTCCCTGCCATGTGATGCTCACACAGGCAATGCCCACATGGCTGTTTGGTTGTTCAAGGTCAGCAGAAGGTTTCAGGGAGTCTCTTCCCAGTCTGCTGTGACAGAGGCTTATAGAATACAATCCAATCATTGGAAAAACATCTCATAACCTCTGCCATACCATATGGGTTAGAAGCGAGTCTAGGTTCTGCCTGTTCTCTGTGGAGGTAGATTATATAATTCTGTGACTCATTAGGGAGTGTTCTGGCATCCTTAATTTCCTCAAATATCAGGATACTTATAGCGAGTTCAAAATCTGTCCTCCATCTACTCACATTGACTAGTCCTGTTACCCCTGGGAACACCTTGGGAAGCATACTTTATAAGAGTTATTTTAGGATAACCCAGCTTCTCTTGGTGAAGTGTAACATTTGCAAAATATCTTAATCCTTGTTATTTCTAACATATTTTTAAGGTCCTTAATTGCCAAGTATCATCACCAGTTATCTCTAAATGTCTTCAAAATTTACATTTGATAATGAAAGATGCATTATTAAGGAGTCTGCAAAACTCAGAGCAATAATGTCAATACCCAGTTGCTGCTGCCTATTGCTTGACCATGTGAGACAATTTTCATGACCAATAGAACAGATGATGCATGCTAGATATTGCTATGGGCACCACTGGCCTGATTCCTCTAGAAATGACTGCAGAACCAGAACAACTGCCATCAGTCTCAAAATATAAATATAATATGGAATTGTTGTGTTTGTTAAATAAAAATCTTATTACTTCTACTTGGATCCAAATATTATTAGAGCATTCCTTTAAATGTGGCATTTATAAAATATATGTTTCTATATATGTATTACTGGAATATAAAAATCATAGTATCAAGTTTTGCAAACTCTGACATGATCACTATTATTTCTTCAGTTTTTTCTTTCACTTTCAACATAGGTGTGATCATGTGTTATGTATTTACTGATATGCATTTTATATGCATTGATATATTCTTGATATGCATTTTTCTGATACCACAAAGTTAGCATTTCTCTATTTTGATTTAATTTTGAAATTTAAAATTATGTTTTCAGTAATGATGACGCAACGTCTTAAGAGAGAAACAAAAGCAATGCAACAAAAGCAAAAGGGAGCAAACAATACATTTAAAAATCACGTTTATGATGACATCACAGCACTAGTGAAGAAATGAAAACTGGATTACCAAAAATTGAATAGGAGAAATACACCTTTGTAGGTGAATTGCTTTTCCTCTCTCATTGAGTTCTTTCATGAAATTTGCCAAATGTGAGTGTGGGTAGAGATTTTGACTTGGCCCAGGCAGAGGGATTCTACAAGGGAAAAGAATGCATCTGAGTTTGGCAGTTGCTTGCAGTTACCGTACAGTGGAAAAGAGCTGAGCCCCTAACACCGGACTGGATTTCTCCTCGGGTCAGTTGCTGAGGTCTGCGTTAGGAAGAGTGCCTGGTGGCTGGACCAGAAAGGTAGAGTGAAACCTCCCATATTCTCCTGGGTTTCCCTTATAATGTTGCACTGATTACGCTTTATGCAGATTTGAGATGTGGGTCTTGGGCTCCTGTCACTGCATCTCCTTCTGATCTTCCCAGCTCCAGCTCCACCCTGTTAATATCTTAATCATTTTGATATATGGTGTCTCCCGAACCTCATTCTTTCTCATATCATCCCCAGATACATGATATGGGAAAAATCAACTTTTAGAAGCTCACCTATGTCTCTGGGGTTGGCTAGGAAGGTGTGACACGACCTAAAGTGCTTTTGCTCAGAAATTTCCCTAACCCTTGAGTCACTGAAGTCCTAGAGCCCTGTGTGATGCACAAGGTCCCCCATGAGCTTGCAGTGACATCAGGGCATAGACTTGAAGGTCAAGCAGGAGTCTATTCAACACTGTGATTCTTTCCAAGAGATACTTATGAGTTTCTATCTGGATTTTTAGCCAAACTCCAACCCCACTGTAATAGGAACCCCAACAAACATGAGCAACAGAGCTGGGTTTGCACCAACAGCTGACCTCTGCCACGTGTATGCTCACCTTCACTGCTGCTGCCCCATGTCTTACTATTCTTATTTTTATTAGGCAAAAAATTGCCTTATATTATCTTATATTTTTCAAAATTCTATTGAATATGGCATACAAATGTATACTTTCTAAATTCTTCCAGACTTCATTCTGCATTTTTAAAACTCAGATTGAGAATTCAGAAATCTCTCCTTTTACTTCATCCTGCTGTGTCTGATTGATCAGATATACGACACAGGACTTTTGTTTTTAAGTAGATTTAACAACGTCTATTTAGTAGCCAAAAGCTGGGAACGTCGATAGTTTTACCTCGCTACACTCTGAAACAGTGGTATAAAAAGGGGATCATTCCAGTCTCTTTCTTGGAGAGAGACGGGGCTTAAAAAAAGTGGAAGTGTGAAGGTAGGGGAAGGGTGAGAAGCAGTCTTTATGTACCTAAACTAACCCAGCTGCATGTACACCGGTAACTATTCAATAAAATAAAATCCAGAAAACATGTTAGTTTTGGTTTGGCATGAACCAGTCTTAAATACAAAGTTGTTATACTGAATGAGTTCAATGGACCCAAAAATTTAGGGAATTCCTGGAGGATTAGGATGTACTTTCACTCAGCTTTATCTGCTGTCATGTTTTGTTGCTCGGGGGGCACTTGGATCCTCTCCATTGTCCTGCAGGTTCTGCCAGGCCAAGGCTGTTAAATCTGATGGGGTCTCAGGTGTGGACTTTTGGGTATATACAGAGAGAATTTCAGAGAAAGGTCGACCAGATTTTACTGGATGTAGTTAATCTGACTTGGGCTTTTGGAGAAAAAAAGCTTTTGATGAAAAGTGTTTGACAAAGTCATACATGATTTGTTTTAAAAACAAAACATCAAATTCAACTTGAAAACTCTTGCTAGAGAAAGTAGATGACCTTAGAAACAGGAGAAGTGACACTTCAGTTCACCAAATCACTCTTCTTCACACACTCTTCTTTCACTTAGCTCTTTTTCACTTTCTAGCTCTGAGGTCTTAGAAGGGCCTGAGCTTAAAAGGATTTGTTTCCATAGGAATCCAGCAAGTAAAAGAATAAACAACATCAAATAAACTATGTCATCAGCACAGAAGCATGTCAAAAAAACTGAGATTAGGTTGTGAGTTATTGCACAAGTATTAGAGAAATAGAGAAAAGATTTAAATTTAGAATAAGAATTACACAAGAAAGCAGAAGAGCAATATGACAATTGAACCTATTATAGAATAATGTTTTGATAATAGTGAGAAGAAGTGCATTGAACAGATATGCATGGGCATGATTCAAAGTCTGACCAATTTAGCATAGATCAAGATAAAATTCTTAGGATTTAAAGAGTTGTCAGCTGGGTAGCAAAAAATCCCATTTTAGCACCTACGGGGGCTGTAGATGGAACGAACTTGAATTTAAAACTATTTCAGCCATTTCTGCTAAGTTAGTCCAGTTATGATAATGATGACTATAACAGTGCTAAGTATTATAGCAATAAGATTACCCAAATTAATAGCAGTACATATTATCTGTTGAATAATATTCTAAATGTTTTACCTTGTTTAAATTGTAAGCAGACCTGTGAGGTAGAACCTATTATTGTGATAGCATCTCAGGTATAGAAACCAAGGCAAAGGGAGGTTAAGTCCCTTTACTAATGTCACACAGTCTGTAAGCAGTAAAGCTCTGTCCCCAACCCCAAGGCCTTGACTTCCGGGCCTGCCAAGATAACCTCTGGACTGTTGCATGGATCTTGTCTGGCTGACATGAAGCTCTAATTCCAGGATGGATGAAAATTCTGTTAGAACTTGGAGTAGAATTAATAAAATTGCTTCATTGAGACAAAGAGAAATGTCCAGAAAGCAAAGGAGTTTAACTGCTTAAAGGAAAGGACCAGATTTATAGGAAATGAAGTTCTGGAGTGTGAACAGAGTTTTTCTTTTTTTTTTTTTTGCCTATAATTTTTTTTTTTTTATTATACTTTAAGTTCTAGAGTACATGTGCATAACGTGCAGGTTTGTTACATATGTATACTTGTGCCATGTTGGTGTGCTGCACCCATCAACTCGTCAGCACCCATCAATTCATCATTTATATCAGGTATACCTCCCCAATGCAATCCCTCCCCCCTCCCCCCTCCCCATGATAAGCCCCAGTGTGTGATGTTCCCCTTCCCAAGTCCAAGTGATCTCATTGTTCAGTTCCCACCTATGAG
Source organism: Colobus angolensis palliatus (assembly GCF_000951035.1). NCBI lineage: Eukaryota > Metazoa > Chordata > Mammalia > Primates > Cercopithecidae > Colobus > Colobus angolensis. The sequence goes on from NW_012116899.1 coordinate 173,490, forward strand.
TGAGAACATGCGGTGTTTGGTTTTCTCTTCTTGTGATAGTTTGCTAAGAATGATGGTTTCCAGCTGCATCCATGTCCCTACAAAGGACGCAAACTCATCCTTTTTTATGGCTGCATAGTATTCCATGGTGTATATGTGCCACATTTTCTTAATCCAGTCTGTCACAGATGGACATTTGGGTTGCTTCCAAGTCTTTGCTCTTGTGAATAGTGCCGCAATAAACATACGTGTGCATGTGTCTTTGTAGTAGAATAATTTATAATCCTTTGGGTATATACCCAGTAGTGGGATGGCTGGGTCATATGGTACATCTAGTTCTAGATCCTTGAGGAATCGCCATACTGTTTTCCATAATGGTTGAACTAGTTTACAATCCCACCAACAGTGTAAAAGTGTTCCTATTTCTCCACATCCTCTCCAACACCTGTTGTTTCCTGATTTTTTAATGATGGCCATTCTAACTGGTGTGAGATGGTATCTCATTGTGGTTTTGATTTGCATTTCTCTGATGGCGAGTGATGCTGAGCATTTTTTCATGTGTCTGTTGGCTGTATGAATGTCTTCTTTTGAGAAATGTCTGTTCATATCCTTTCCCCACTTTTTGATGGGGTTGTTTGTTTTTTTCTTGTATATTTGTTTGAGTTCTTTGTAGATTCTGGATATTAGCCCTTTGTCAGACGAGTAGATTGCAAAAATTTTCTCCCATTCTGTAGGTTGCCTGTTCACTCTGCTGGTAGTTTCTTTTGCTGTGCAGAAGCTCTTTAGTTTAATTAGATCCCATTTGTCAATTTTGGCTTTTGCTGCCGTTGCTTTTGGTGTTTTAGACATGAAGTCCTTGCCCATGCCTATGTCCTGAATGGTACTACCTAGATTTTCTTCTAGGGTTTTTATGGTATTAGGTCTAACATTTAAGTCTCTAATCCATCTTGAATTAATCTTCGTATAAGGAGTAAGGAAAGGATCCAGTTTCAGCTTTCTACTTATGGCTAGCCAACTTTCCCAGCACCATTTATTAAATAGGGAATCCTTTCCCCATTTCTTGTTTCTCTCAGGTTTATCAAAGATCAGACGGCTGTAGATGTGTGGTATTATTTCTGAGGACTCTGTTCTGTTCCATTGGTCTATAGCTCTGTTTTGGTACCAGTACCATGCTGTTTTGGTTACTGTAGCCTTGTAGTATAGTTTGAAGTCAGGTAGCGTGACGCCTCCAGCTTTGTCCTTTTGACTTAGGATTGTCTTGGCAATGCGGGCTCTTTTTTGGTTCCATATGAACTTTAAAGCAGTTTTTTCCAATTCTGTGAAGAAACTCATTGGTAGCTTGATGGGGATGGCATTGAATCTATAGATAACCTTGGGCAGTATGGCCATTTTCACGATATTGATTCTTCCTATCCATGAGCATGGTATGTTCTTCCATTTGTTAGTGTCCTCTTTGATTTCACTGAGCAGTGGTTTGTAGTTCTCCTTGAAGAGGTCCTTTACATCCCTTGTAAGTTGGATTCCTAGGTATTTTATTCTCTTTGAAGCAATTGTGAATGGAAGTTCATTCCTGATTTGGCTCTCTGCTTGTCTGAACAGAGTTTTTCAAAATTGTTAAGGAGAAGAGAAATTGAGTCTAGTTTGATAGATGTGTTGTGCAGAATGAGCGGTGTGGAGATTAGAGAATCAGCCAAGGAATCATCCTCTGCCTTCATGGATGGCATCAACATCTGGATTCATGGCAGTTGTATCAGTGACCTGAGGGTCAGAACCTGGGTCCTGCTTATCCATGCAGCTGTGGTTACCTTTGCACTGCAGTGCTGGAGTTTCGTGAGTGTTACTCTTTGAGGCAGCTTCAGGACACTTGGTAAAAATCACTAAGCGGCAAGTGAAAGGCATTCTTGGAAGAAAAGTTCTAATCAGCTCTTCATTCCCACTGGATGCAATTTTTGCTGCTGCTGGGACCCCAAGTTCCTTGCCCACG
>NW_012116899.1:177254-195983 GCF_000951035.1 Colobus angolensis palliatus
GGGTGCAGCACACCAACATGGCACAAGTATACATATGTAACAAACCTGCACGTTATGCACATGTATCTTAGAACTTAAAGTATAAAAAAATGAAAATAAAAATTAAAAAAAATAGTTTTGTAGAATGAGCAAAGCAAGGGAGCAGCCTGTGGGTAAGAGATCCCGGGGCAATTCCCTGAAGTGCTCAACTCATCATTTTAAGGAAGCTGAGGCAGAAAAAGGAATGACATACAAGCATGTTTAGGCAAAGTTTTCTTCACATTTGTGCAGTGGAGCGTCATGCTCTAACATATATAACACGAACAGAAAATGGAGGATAAGCTCTGCCTTGGCAGATATTTTAGTATTACAATGAGATTATAATGAGGAAAAATCAGTAAAAGGTTAGTGCTTCAGCCAACTAGAACTCATTTGGTTCTTTGGGGGAATGCAGATCTTACAGCGACTTTGGACGACAGCCAGGTTCTTATCAGGAACGTTAGAGTTCCACTTTAGAAACCTTGGGAGACTGGAAGCAGTGGCTCATGCCTTTAATCCCAGAACTTTGGGAGGCCGAGGAGGGTGAATCACTGGAATTCAGGAGTTTGAGACCAGGCTGACCAACACGGTGAAACACCACGTCTAGATACAAAAAATAGCCAGGCTTGGTGGTGTGTGCCTGTAGTCCCAACTACTTGGGAGGTTGAGGCAGGAGAATGGCGTGAACCTGGGAGGCAGAGGTTGCGGTGAGTGGAGATTGTACCACTGCACTCCATCCTGGGTGATAGAGCATGACTCTGTCTCAAGACAAAAAATAAATAAATAAATAAAACCTTGAGAGATATAACCAAAGGAGATAAATGGTTGGGCTCTTCTTTTTATGGTTAGGATTTTGGCCTAGTCACCTAAGTTGGGAGTGGACAGCTTTTTGCTATGTAACTGGAGTCAGTTTGTTAAGGGAGGCAAGAAGGTAGGAGTGGGAACATGTCTGGACATGTGAGGCCCATTAGTATCCTGAGAACCATGTATTTTTTCTGCTACAACTGATTCTCTTCCTCATACTGTCTCACAATCATGCACCAAGGGAGATAACTAGGTGCATTTTGGGTAGAAATAGAGAGGTGGGGCCACAGATTTCTATTTTGTTCCTAACAGTCCTGTGTCAAACACCATCTCAGTGAATCTAGATGATTGGTGAGACAGGAGAACACAGGCATTAAATTCTGTGACCAAGGACAGAAATTCTAAACTCAGGCTGAGCTAACAGCCTTTTCTGACCTGATCACCTGGGCAAAAGCTGACCAATATAATATTTACATTTCTAACCATACAGATAGATTCATTTTATAAAAATTGATGATATAGATATGAATAGTTGGTAATCCATTTAGAAAAATATTAAGAAGAAAATAAAACTAAATAATATTTGAGTAAAATGAATGTAATTTGTGTCACTAAAGAAAAAAAATGTGCATATGGTAGATAACCACTCAAAACTCTGTGGCTAATAACGCTAAGCATTTGTTCTCCTGTTCATGATAACAATCATCTGGTTGATTAAGGAAGGGCTTAGCAGGGTGGTTCTGCTGTAGAGCACTGAGATTATCACCAGCACTTGGATTGGGTTTGATCTGGGACCCAGGCAATGTCTAACTGAGGTACAACATGCCTATGGCAAGTATCAGGAGTGAATACATTCCCCAGACCAAGCTGACTAGGAAAATAATTTAAAGCTAATTACTGAACCTAAATTATTTGCCTATTCAGCTTAAGTCCAATAATTATTAGAAGTCCAATAATCTCTAAGCCATGTGCACACAATTTTAATTTATTCTTTCATTTTGGTAAATACTAAAATTTCTAAAAACCTTTACTGCATTTAATTATCAAGGTATTTGATCTATTGAAAAAATAAATTTTTTTAACATTTACAATCTTAAAAATGTCTTCAAAACTAATTTGGATTTGTTAGAATTAAAGCTGAGTGTGTCTTTAACATGTAGCTTTAACATAAATGACCTCATTTAAAAAAACATACATTTTTAACTGAAGTAAATATTCTCCAGAACACAGCTACTGAAAACATCAGTAGATTACCCCTATACTTGTTAAAATGCAGATTTTCACACAATAGTTCCAAGATGTATGTGTTAGTTTGCATTTGTAGCATGCTCACTGTGATGCTGAGGAGGCAGTTGGTATCTGGACAAATTTTGATTAGCAAAGTGTTTTCACATTAAGCAAAAAACATACTTTGTGAACAATCAGGTTCCTTGTTTGTTTTATCAAGTAAGTTTTTTCATTTTTTTGTCAAAGAATTGCTAGGTATTCCAAGCAATTTTCTCATTTTTCTGTTTACTTTATGACTTAGGAAGTTTTCTTGCAATGATCCCAGACTTGCTAACAAGACGTGGAAGCACATGTAAGGATATTCTGGGGTCATCCCAAATCTGGAAAGTTCTGAGATTTGGAGAAATATGGACCTTACTTGGTTGTCAGCTCTCCGTTCCTCATTATTACCATCATTTCTGGAACACACTTCACAAAAACTTTTCTGGCTATAGTTTCTTATAGAATTGCTCAATAATGGGTCCTTATGTTCTATTTAAGAGTCAGGAGAGGATGATTCAATATTCATTGACAGCTGAAAGTAGACACATTAACTGAGGTGAGGACTGGAGAATCACCAAGTGAGGTGCTACAGGCAGCTAAGAGAATCTGCACCCTCACATCTCTGCTTCCTAGACAGGGTAGAGGACCACATGATTAAGCAGCCCACATCTTCAGGGGCAGATGCGTTCAGGCTTCTGGTGGATCACCAGGAGTCCCGTGTTTCTAGTATCAGCTTCTCTGATTACCACACCCCCGGGTTGGATTTTTGATTCTAGTTAAAACAATTTCTTCTTGAAATCTGTAGAGTGGTTTCTATTTTGATGTATAAACCCTGACTGATGCAGCAACACAGATTCCTCAGGTATCATAGCTACTATCTGTTACTAAATTAGGGAGATGTTGTCATGTCTGTGCTTCTGGTACTGAGGATAAAGAAAGAAGAAATAGAGGAGACTCCCTGACCCGTTTTGCCAAAAACCTAAAAACTTGCATACGTCTGGGAAATGTTTTCAGCAGATGGAGGCACCAGGAGGAGTCTCTGTGCAGCCCAACTTCATACATTTGTTTCACTAAGGGATTTATGTTCAGGCTTATAACACTGTAGGAGGGTGACTGACCTCCTGTTTAGAGTAATAAGTTGCAAAATCTTCAGGCTGCAGGCTGCTGATGGTGAGAGTGAAATCTGTCCCAGATCCACTGCCACCGAAACTCGATGAGACCCCAGTGTGCAAATCTTTTGCATCATAGAAGAAAAGCTTAGGGGATTTCCCTGGTTTCTGCTGATACCAGGGTAAACCATTGCTAATGCCCTCAGTTGCCTGGAAAGTGATAGTGACTCTGTTTCCTACAGATGCAGACAGGAAGGATGGAGACTATGTCATCTTGATGTCACATCTGATGCCTGAGATAGGAAATGTAAAAACAAATGTCCACACTAAAAATCATGGTATAAGAGAACTTCTCAGAAGTGCCAGATGTATTGAGCGCACCGGGCTAAGAAAATTCCTAGTGTTCCCCCTCCTTACCCAGGAGCCAGAGCAGCAGGAGCCCCAGGAGCTGAGCGGGGGCCCTCATGTCCATGCTGTGTCCTGAATGGGACTGATGCCTGCACAGGGTGTGACCAGCCTATTAAGAAGTCTTCATGGCAGGGGGCTGTGCTCTGGAGACATGCAAATCAGCATGGGGTGGGGCAGGCTGGGCACAGCTGCAGGACTGGCTCATCTCAGTAACTCAGCACAGGGACAGTGTCCCTAGTGTCCCAGGTCAGACAAGATGGCCCAGATTTTCCTGCAGAGAATGTTTCTAACTAAAGGACACATTGTTACCAAGTACATTTTTGAGCATCTATCGGCAAAACTTGAAGTGGTTGTGAGAATTAAATGGAGTAATGTATTTCAATGCTGTATTGAGAATAAGTAGAAGAATATCCTTGTGTGCAGAGGGTGCTTAATAAAGTCTTAGAGGGTGGTGCTATCAGGTCTTTAACATACTATGGAACTGTTCCAGTTGTGGGGAGGATTACTTTGTGACATACATACTACATTTTTGTAAGTGTGAAATGGATTTTTTAAAATAAAAAAGAACACTTGATCATGAGCAAGTTAAATTTTCTCAAAAGAATTTTGTAATGGCTCTAAACTAATGCTATTACCAGTAGACGATCAAGAGGTTTACGTCGGATGAACAAAGAGGATGATATCATGATTCCTCAAAGCATGTGAAATCCACAGATCCTGCATTGTCCAGAGCTATCAGTCTCTGAGTTTTAATGGGATTCACTTTATTCTTGGTTTGAGGACCCCCATATTCTACCCCCTTTTCTGCCATTGAGTATTATTTCCCACAGTTCATCAGCATGAATGTCTGGCTAGAAACGCTAAATCTGATTTCATTAAAACAAATATTTGTTTCTTCTTCTACTATAGAAACCATGATTAGTATAAACTTGAAACTTTGTGTTAGTTTGCTTAGGATGATGGCCTCCAGCACCATCCATGTTGCTGCAAAGGACACGATCTCATTTTTTTACAGCTGTATAGTAAGTATTCCATGTTGCAGATCTACCACATTTTCTTTATCCCGTCTACCACTGATGGGCATTTAGGTTGATTCCATGTTTTTGCTATTGGGAATAGTGCAGTGATGAACATACACATGTATTTATCTTTATGGTAAAACAATTTGTATTCTGTAGGGTATATACCCAATGAGATTGCTGGGTCAAATGATATTTCTGTTTTAAGTTCTTTGAGAAATTGTCTAACTGCTTTTCATAATGGATGCATTCTTTTATATTTCTACCAGCAGTGTATAAGCGTTCTGTTTTCTCAATAAACTCACTAGCATCTGTCATTTTTTGGCTTTTTCACAATGGCCATTTTAACTGGTGTAAGATGGTATCTCACTGAGGTTTTGATTTGCATTTTTCTAATAATTAGTGATTTTTAGCAATTTTGCATATGCTTTTTGCTTGCTTATATGTTTTTTTTTGAAAAGTGGTCATGTACTTTGTCTACTTTTTAAAGTTGTGTGTTTTCCTTTTTTTTGACTTGTTAATTTGCTTAAGTTCATTAAAGATTTTTTAATGAAAAAACAAGAATAAGAGTAAAAGAGGAAAATATAATACAACAGAAAACACAGGCTGTGGTAAGTATTGTCTTATGGATTTTAAAATATATATATATATATTAGATACGCGCTGTATTTATGTGTATAACGATGATCCAGAAACTAAAGGGTGACTGGTTTAAAGAACGCCAATGTTACGCTGAGTCTTGCCTACTTTTCAAATCATGAAATAAAGACTACAGTACTACTTGCATGACTCGCAAAACTTCCAGCTGCGAAAGATAGAGGTAGAGAAGATTTACTGAGATAGATGCATTGGAAGCAGTAGAAGCTTGTCCTGTGGTGTTGTGGATGTTGTTGTGATCGTAGTAATTAGTATAGTGGGAGCAAAAGCAGGTGGAAGAATTACAAGCTCTGCCCTTCCTCATACTTACAACTCTCTCTAGAGATGGATCAATGGTAGTCCAGGAACCTGACACCTCTGGAGAAGTCTTATTAGCTCAGTCCAGAATCTTACCTGACAAATGTTTTGAGTCTCAAATTTCCTGGTACTAGGGTGTAGAAAAAAGGACTAGAGCAAGGGAAAAGAGTGTTCATGCCTGGGCAGTGGCTGTAGACGGGGAAATGAGGGGCTTTCTAAATGTGACGACCAGCCAAATCTCTGTTATCATGGGGACAGAAACATCAAACCAGGATCACTTCTGGGAGATTATTAGGTTATTTTAGATAGAAGGAACTAGGAATTCCTTGCCAAATAGATTTTTTGAAATTCAAAGCAACTCATTATGTAACTTCTTTAAATACACCCAGTGGAAGAGGGCACATACAAATTTAAATCAAGGTTTGTATGCCTATGTGAATTATGCCAGTAAAGACACAAGACATTCCATATTGGTTGGGAAACGATGTCTGCACAGTAATCAGTTTCGTGAAGAAGAGGCTTGTGTCACACCACTCTCCACAGTATTACATACAAAAGTAGTGAATTATCTCATATCCAGAAGAACCACCATTTCTCATGAGCTATACGACCTCCCAGATAGAATTGAAGCCTGTGCCTAGTTGATGAAAGGAGTAGAAAAAAGGAGAGAAAAAAGCCAGAAAACAGAGTACTATAAATAGAAAGGGGAAAATCATTGCAGAGCCTATGATGATACCAATATAAAAGGTCGATATTAGGAGTATTTGTACAGCAACTAACCTGACAGAGGTAACAAGAAATCTGTACTATAAACTTACCCAGAATGAAAACTCTAATTTTATATATGCCTGCCTGGTGACATGATACCTTATCAAAATTACACAAACTTTCAAGAGAATCAAAAGGAATAAATATTCCCAAACTTATCATATGAGATCACCATATGCTCCAGTCCCAAAACTAACAAGGACATAACAAAAGGAGAAATTACATGCTGCTATCTGTTATGAACATAAACACAAAAATTGTGAAAAGAAGGAAAATAAAATCATTTTTATATTTATATATACATTTGTGAACACACAAGGTTAGGTGTATTATAGTTTTGTTTTGTTTTTTTGAAACAAAATCTCGCTTTGTCACCCAGGCTGGAGTGCAGTGGTATGATTTCAGCTCATTGCAACCTCCACTTCCCAAGTTCAAGTGATTCTCATGCCTCAGCCTCCGGAGCAGCACAGTTAATTCTTGTATTTTTAGTAGAGATGAGGTTTAATCATGTTGTCCAGGCTGGTCACAAACTACTGACCTCGTGATCCGGCTGCCTCAGCCTCCCAAAGTGCTGGGATTACAGGTGTGAACCTCCGCGCCTGACCTGAGTGTATTATCGATTTTATGCTTAAAACAGTTGATATGTAATTACAAGTTCTGAAAGATTGATATGAAATAGAAGATGTGATAGTTCAATTTTCCTAACTTTTAAAGAAATATTTCATCTTATTTAAATAATTTTTCCAATTTTGTATGACTTTTCATTTTGCTTAGACTTTTAGTTACAATGAATAATGAATGTGTATTAAAAGCTTACTGTTTTGATTTAATCTATGAAGTGTATTTAAACTATCATTCTGTAGAAGAAAAATACAAAATACCTAGAAAAGAGACATCTTGCCAAGGAATACACAGTTCTTCAGTTTCAGAGCTGAGATTATCTCTCAGATATTCTGGCTTGTACAATTTTCAGTTCACTACAAGACGGAAGATGCAAAGACAATATTACCCAATTGGCCTTGCAATTACTTTGTTCACTGTTAACTAAGTTTATTGAAAAAATAATAATTACAATAAAGTACACTGCCAATGAACTGTCACAATACATCTTTAGAACCACCTCCAAAATCCAGACATAGGACATTTTTATAACTTCAAAAAGTTTTGAAACACTCTTTTGGAATCAACTGGCTTTCCACCACACAGATCAGAGAATTCCTGTTCTGCTTATTGTCAGTACAGAGTCCATTTAATGTTTACACGTAAACGAACTATAGGATGTGCTCTTTTGTGTCTGGTGACTTTTGCGCAGCATAACTGTTTCTCAGATTCATTCAGATGTCCCGTGTTGCAATGATGTGCTCCTCTTTATTTCTGGGTATTATTTAACTGTTTGATAATTTTATAATGCACCCTTTCACCTGTTGATTGCCATGTGGGTTGTTTCCACTTTGGGCTATTATGAATAAATCTGGTTTGAATGTTCTTGAACAAGAATTTGCATGAACATGTGTCTTCATTTCTTTTGGGCGGGTAGTTGCTGGGTCTTACAGTAAGTGTTTAATACTCTGTCCAACTTTTTCCAAAGTGACTGTAACATTTTACATGTCTACCAATAACTTATTATAGCTCCACACCCTCCAGCTGCTATTTTGATATTTTTTAAGATTTCACCTAATTGTCACTCGAGAGTAACCAGAATAGCAAGGATTTTTAAGCTTTGTTTTTCTTTTTCTTTTTTTTTTCTTGAGATGGAGTCTCACTCTGTTGCCCAGGCTGGAATGCAGTGGCACGATCTTGGCTTACTGCAAACTCCACCTCCCAGGTTCACGCCATTCTCCTGCCTCAGCCTCCTGAGTACTGGGACTACAGGCGCCCACCACCAGGCCCGGCTAATTTTTTTCTTTTTTTTTGGATTTTTAGTAGAGATGGGGTTTCACCGTGTTAGCCAGGATGGTCTTGATCTCCTGACCTCGTGATCTACCCGCCTTGGCCTCCCAAAGTGCTGGGATTACAAGCGTGAGCCACCGTGCCTGACCAGCTATGTTTTTCTTGCCATTTTCTTGTCAATTTTGGGGATTAATGCATTTCAGCATATTGAGAACAGAATCAATACTGTCCAAGCTCCCTTTTAAACACTTTTATTGAGGCATAATACTTAGGATGGTAACATGATATAGAAAGTGGGTTGGTAATAGTAATAAGTATTTTCAATATTTATTATTATCACATTCCATAAGGCAATATATCTTCAATGAAATAGCATTTGACTAGACTTAGGATAGAAAGGTTCTCATCTCAACCCTAGTATTCAATATTAGGAAATGTTTGAGGAAAAAGAAAAACATCCAGGAAGGTAAGTCAGAGAGTGTTTTGCTAGTCAAGAAGCACTGCAACACTGATGCTCTTCTAACGCCAGGTCTTTATGATAATTTCCACTTGGAACTTTTGGTTGCCTCCTTGCCTTGTTCTCTTTATGGGACTTCATGCTGAGGGCATGTGGCATCACAGAGGGAGCTGTGCACTTGGGTACAGAAATATAGCTTAGGAGATTGCCTGGCCTTAGAGGTGGCTGCAATGGAAGATACATTTTCAAGGAAGTTCCCTGGTAAAATCCTGATAAATTGTTAGTTAAGGCCAGGTGTGGGGGCTTATGCCTGTTAACCCAGATGTTTGCAAGGTCAAGCAGAGAGGATAGCTGAAAGCCAGGAGTTCAAGACCAGCCTGGAAAACATAGGGAGACCTCCCATCTTGAGGGAAAAAAAGAATGTTTATTAAGATATTGTGAGAACAATGGCATCTCTAAGTGATTATTTATTAACATTTGCTCAGAAAAAGAAAATAGAATGATGTCTACTGATCCAACAATATCATAATAAAGTTGTTAAGTTTATTAACGATGGTAAAGATAGAGAACATAACAGTGCCCATCTTAGCCATTTTTAAGTGTACAGGGCAATGGCATTAAGTACAGCCACATTGTTATGTTATCATCAATAATATCCATCTCCAGGACTCTTTCCACCTTCTAAAACTGAAACTCTATTCCAATTAAATGACAACCCTCTCCCCATTTCCCCTGCTACCAGTCCCTGGCAACCTCCATTCAAATTCTGTCTCTAAGACAGTGACTACTCTGAAGCAGTTTCACTGTGCACTGGTTACCAACTCATCAGAGTCCAGGGAGACAGAACAATCATACACAACAAGTTACAAGAATCTGTTTAGTATTTACAGGTGGCCAGCAAGGGACTGCAGAAGCCTAGGATTTACTGTGGGTCTTTACCCTGAGGCACAGGTATGTGGGGCTGATGGAATCTTGACTGTGTGTACTGCACCTGGACCACCGCTCAGGAACCCCAGAAAGAAGATGCTCTGGGTTTTAAATCCCGGTGTCACAGGACACATGGAGCTAAAGTACTGGAGGACTTAAGTACAGGAGGACAGTACTAGCAGAAGCTGGAACAGAGGCCAGGCTGTTCTGACCAGCCCCTCCCTATTTCTGAATGTTACATTTCCAGCACATTCTACAATTATTCTTGAGAAGTGTAAGAAAGAGAGAGGGGAAAACCAAGTGAGTCCAGGACCATCAGAGGACTATACAGGAGTCACCCCCACAACCCAGACACCCCTCTTAGAAAGCTATTCCATTTTATATGCCCACCAACCACCCTGAACTGGAGGCAGAGGTATGTCTTGTCAGACTGATGCACCTTGACTAAACAGTCTCAAAGCAACATCATTGAGCCAGATCCAGAATAGATTTCACTGGGCCAATGAAAACTACTACCACAGGTAGGATGATCAGGCCCACCTGAAGCAGTTACATAGCCCAGGATCCCATGATGGACAGAAGAAGTTGCCAACGGGGTCAGAGAAGAATCCTTCAGGTGGGCCTATTTTCTGCAATTATGAGCCTGTTTCCAGATCTCCTCTACTTGAATTTCTAGGATACCTGATGGGTTTATCCAGGTACAGCAGGAGGTATTGGAAACTGTATATAGTCCTTCCAGTTGAGATTTTTAAAAAGTCTACAGCAATACCATTATCTTAAACATCCTTCCCAAAGGAGTTAAGTGATGTCTGCTGGGCTACCAAGGCAGTGTCTATGGAGGAGAAGCAATATTTGCCATGGTTAGGGACAAGTTTCTTATCATTTCTTTTTTTCATGAGCACCTACTCCTATGCACAGTACCAAAAATATCATAGGAGACATAAACCTATACTCTGTTACACCTACTGGCAGGTCCCTAGTAAGTCTAAGGCACAGCTTTGGGCTGCAGGCTCAATGGTTCACCTAATTGCAAGGAGTAACATCCAAGGACAACCCCAGCATTTCCAACATACAGAATCTCACCATCCCACAGTTATCCAGAGATGGCATCACACATCCTGTATTTTGGTCACTCATGTACCACTCACAGAGAAAGATGTAGCCCTTGGGTGCATACAGCTCCCTTTCTCCCATTTTATTGTTCAATCGTCCAGTCATGGTTATGCAGGTATTGGTGTGTTCATTAGCCAAGTCTCGCTGATGGCAGAGTTGCATGAGCAAAGTTTTGCTCATACAATATTGTCCTTAGACAGAGGGTAGCATTAGTACAGTCATTGTTTTTGTCATTGCCATTGGGACATTTCTCATCTATGCAATCAAAGAAGTATGGTGCATCAAAATGTCAGCTCATCAATGCTTTTTTTAGTTGTGGTCATGACATTTGCCACAGAGTCAATTCAGTTAAACAGGGGGCCTCCAGTTTCTCCCCATGTGGCAGGTGTCAGACCCTCAGTTGGTAGGCCAGTGCTCGGGTCCTGTTGATGTACACTGTGGTATTAGGAATGTTGGTGCAGTTTACCTTTGGTAGAATGAAAGGGAATCTCTAGTTAGTGAGAGTACTAGGTGAAGAATGGCAGATTCAGTATTTTGAAAGATTACCTTTGGTGACTTGGAAGAAGCTAACAAAGATGTTATGCTTCTAGGCCTTTGCAGTCTCATCATTGCCGAAATGCAGTCTGTCAGGTTAGTGGATCATCTCTCATTCATCCCTGGACAACAGTTCATGATTTTGACTAAGGGAACAAAAAGAACACCCAGGTGAGGTTTATGCCGCCTCCCATATGCAAACGGGCATACCAGCTGTTGAGTCTCTTTTTATTCAGTGGGTGCCACAGCAATCAACATTTCTAGCTGCTCAGTTGGCATAATAATTAACTATGAGTACACAGCTCACTTTCAAGATACATATATTCCTTGATGGAAGTAACAGCATCATACGTGATTAGTGTGTCAGAAACTTCACCACATCTGATAGATATCAATTCCATTACCTAGGGTTTGTGTGTCAGTTTTGCTTGACTGAGAATACCTCTTCTCTTTTCTATAGAGACAGCTGTACCTGTGCAGGTGACAAGATCATGAGCTGCACACTTTGCCTCACTTTTTTGATGTAAATAAGTTGCTTGATTCAATGCTATATTATGGAAGAATTTCCTGTGATGAAAGCACTTGTAAAATCCTCAAATAATATTTCATGCACAAAAATAACTGACAAGAAGGACAAATTCATATACAGGAAAACAACCACAGTCCTCCTCATGTTGGATGAGGCCTGCTAAAAACACCTGACACCAGCTGTAAGTCTGATCCTTAATGTGTGGTACAATCTTGGGTTATTCTCCTTATAAAATTGGATGCTCAGAAGTGCCGGTATCCCCGTGAGTCCCAGTTAACTAATATTCATATTGTTGAGCCCATGCACAGATAATCATGATATCAGTTCATGAGACTCCCTGGGAAAGCTGGGAAAGGTAACTGATGGAAGTCCATGTTTTGAATTATTTTAATTATTTTGAGCCCCTATTTCTAATGGCCTTTAGATAAGTATTCACTTGAAAAACTTATTTTTTCTAGAGGTCCTTTTGTTTTTTTTTTTTTGAAACGGAGTTTCACTCTTGTTGTTAAAGTTGGATTGCAATGGCACCTTCTCGGCTCACTGCACTCTGCCTCCCAAGTTGAAATGATTCTCCTGCCTCGGCCTCCGGAGTAGCTGGGATTACAGGCACTCACCACCCGCCCAGCTAATTTTGCATTTTTAGTAAAGGCAGGGTTTCTCCATGCTGATCAGGCTGGTCTCCAACTCTCAACTTCAGGTGATCCACTCCCCTCGGCCTCCCAAAGTGCTGGGATTAAAGGTGTGAGCCACTGTGTCTGGCCTCTAGTGGTCCTTTTTTGGAAGGCCCAGTCATATCTCCTCCAGAATGACTTTGTGTCCAATCCTTCAGATGTGTTTTTTCTGAGGCCTGATGATCTGTCAGAACCACTAGTCAATATTGTGATATTGTTTGTAATATCCAGAGACACGAGAGGACAATAGTACTCTCAATATCGTGGGTTTCCCTCCCACCTTGTGATATTGTTCATAACACTCAGGGAAAGACAGGATTACATTACTCCCAATATCGCAGGTTTTGTGCACCTCACCTTGTGATATTGTTCATAATATCCAGGGGAAGACAGGATTACATTACTCCCAATATCGTGGATTGTGTACACCCCACAATGTGATATTGTTCATAATATTCAGGGGGAGGGGAGAGGACGATATTACTCCCAATATCATGGGGGGTGTACATCCCCCCTTTTGATATTGTTCGTAATATGCAACTGGTGAGAAGACAATATTCCCCCCCCCGAGAAGACGATATTCCCCCCCTGAAAAGACAATATTCCCCCCAATATCGCGGGGGGTGTACAACTCCCTGTGATATGTTTCATAATATTCAGGGGGAGAGAGGACAATGTTACTCCCCATATCGCCTGGGATGTGCACCCCCCCCACCCCGTGATATTGTTCTTAATATCCAGGGCAGGAGAGGATGATATTACTCCCAATATCGCGGAGGGTGTACACCCTCCTGTAATATTGTTTGTTATATCCAGTGGGTGAGAGATGATATTACTCTAAATATCATAAACAACTAGTGTGTACACCCCCCTTTGATATTGTTTGTAATATACAGAGTGTGAGAGGATGATATCGCTGTCAATATTGTGGGGGCTTTACACAACCTGGTAATATTGTTTGTAATATCCAGGGAGGGAGAGATTGATGCTACTCCCAGTATTGCAGGAGGAGTACACCTCCCTGTGATATTGTTCATAATATATGGGGGGTGGGGAGAGGGTGAAATTACTCCCAGTATCGCAAGGGCAGCACCCTCCTGTGATATCGTTAGCAATATCCAGGGAGAGGAGAGGATGATGTTCTCCCAATATCATGGGGGGGTGTTCACCCCATTGTGATATTGTTTGTAATATCAAGTGGGGAAGAGGATGATGTTACTTCCAGTATCAAGGGGTTTGTACACCCACCTGCGATATTGTTTGTAATATTCAGTGAGGGGAGAGGATGATTTTACTCCCAATATCGCAGGGGGTGTGCACCCCCCCCGTGATATTGTTCATAATATCCCGGGGAGGACAGGAGATTATTTTAATTTTAATATTGTAAACACCTTGTGTGTACACTCCCCTGTGATATTGTTCATAATATTCGGGGAGGAGAGGATGATATTATGCCCAATATGTCGTACACACCCTTGTGATATTGTTTGTAATATCCAGGGGGCAGAGAAAGATACTACTCCCAAGATCTCAAGGGGCATACACCCCCTTTAATATGTTTTGTAATATTCAGGTGGGGAGAGGATGATATTACTCCCCATATCATGGGGAGTGTACACATCTTGGTGATACTGTTTCTAATATCCAGGGCGGAGAGAGGATAATATTACTCTCAATATCACGGGGGTGTACACCCTTCTAAGATATTTTTCACAATATCCAGGGAAGGATTGGAGATGATATTACTTTCAATATCGTTAATACCTTGTGTGTGCACTCCCCTGTAATACTGTTCATAATATCCAGTAGAAGAGAGGATGATATTACTTCCAATATCGTGGGGGGCGTACACCCCCCTGTGATAATGTTCATAATATTCAGTGGGGGAGAAGATGATATTACTCCTAATAACGTGGGAGGTGTACATCCCCTGTCATATTGTTGGTAATATCTGGGGGAGGGGAAATAATAATATGACTCCCAACACTGCAAGGGATAATATAGTTCATAATATCCAGGGAAAGAGAGGATGATGTTACTACCAACATTGCTGGGGATTTACCCCCCCGTATGATATTGTACATAATATCCAAAGGGGGAGAGGAGGATGATGCTACTCCCAATATCATGGGAGAGGGGTATACCCCCCTGTGATATTGTTCATAATATTTGGGGGGAGAAAATAATATTACCCCTAATATCATGAGGGGTGTACACACCACTTTGATATTATTCATAATATCCTGGGGGAGAGAGGAAGATATTACTCTGAATATTGCAGGGGCTTTACACACCCCTGTGATATTATTTGTAATATCCAGGGGTGAGAGGATAGGATGATATTACTCCCAACATCACATGGGTTGTACACAATCATGTGATATTTTTCATAATATCCAGGCAGATAGAAGATGATATTATTCCCAATACCATGCTGGGTGTACACCCCTGTGTGATACTGTTTGTAATATCCAAGACTGGAGAGAATGATATTACTCCCAATATCTTGGGAGGTGTAAACTCCCCTGTGATATTGTTCATAATATCTGTGGGGGAGAGGATGATATTACTCTCAGTATCATGGATGCACTCCTTTGATATTGTTCGTAATATCCAGGTGAGAGAGGATGATATTACTTCCAATATTTCTGGTGGTGTACACCCCCCTCTGATATTGTTCCTTATCTCCAGTGGGGGAGAAGATGATATAGCTGCCAATATCGCAAGGGGTGTCATCCTTCTGTGATATCAATCACAAAATACAGGAGGGGATTGGAGATGATGTTACTATCAAGATCTTAAACAATTTGTGTGTCCACACCCCTGTGATATTGTTCATAACATCCGGGGGAAAGAGGATGACGTTACTCCCAATAGGCCAGGCAGTGTGCATCTGGTGTAATATTGTCCATAATAGCCGGTGGGGAGGGGATGATATTACTCCCAGTATCTCGGTGTTGTACCCGCTTCCCTGCACGATATTGTTCATAATACACAGATGAGGAAAGGATGATATTACTCCTAATATCGTGGGGGGTGTTTACCCCACCCATGTGATATTGTTTGTAATACCCAGGGCAAGTCTTTCCCGTGTTGTTCTCCTGATAATGAATAAATCTCTTGAGTTCTGATGGTTTTATGAAGAGGAGTTCTTCTGCACAAGCTCTCTCTCTTTGCCTGCTGCCATCCACATAAGATGTGACTTGCTCCTCTTTGACTTCCACCAAGACTCTGAGGCCTCGCCAGCCATGTGGAACTGTAAGTCCATTAAATCTCTTTTTTTGTAAATTGCCTTGCCTTGGATATATCTTTATCAGCAGTGTGAAAATGGACTAATACAGAAAATTGGCACCAGGAAAGTGAAACCCAACAATGTGGAAGTGACTTTGGAACTGAATTAACAGACAGATGCAGGAATAGATTGGAGGGCTCAGAAGAAGACAAGAAAATGTGGGAAAGTTTGAAACTCCCTAAAGACTTGTTGAATGACTTTGACCAAAATGCTCATAATGATATGGACAATGAAATTCAGGCTGAGGGGGTCTCAGATGAAGATGAGGAATTTTTTGGGAGCTGGAGCAAAGGTTATTCTTGTTATGTTTTAGCAAAGAGATTGGTAGCATTTTGCCCCTGCCCTGGAGATTGGTGAAACTTTGATTTTGAGAGAGATGATTTAGGATATCTGGCAGAAGAAATTTCTAAGCAGCAAAGCATTCAAGAGATGACTCAGGTGCTGTTAAAGGTGTTCTGTTTTAAAAGGGAAGCAGAGCATAAATGTCCAGAAAATTTGCAGCCTGACAATGTGTTAGAAAAGAAAATCCCATTTTCTGAGGAGAAATTCAAGCCAGCTGCAAAAATTTGCATAAGTAACGAAGAGTCCAATGTTAATCCCCAAGACAATGGGGAAAGGGGCCATGACTAAAATGGGCCAATGTAGAGCTCAGGCTGTGGTTTCAGAGGGTGCAAGCCCCAAACCTTGATAGCTTCCAAGTGGTGTTGAGCCTGCAAATGCACAGCGGTCAAGAATTGGAGTTTGGGAGCCTCCACTTAGATTTCAGAGGATATATGGAAATACCTGGGTGCCCAGGCAAGAAGTTTGCTGCTGGGCATGGTGCTCATGGAGAGCCTCTGCTAGAGCAGTGAGGAAAGGAAATGGAGGTTGGAGTGCCCACAGAGTCCCTACTAGGGAACTGCTTAGTGGAGCTGTGAGAAGAGGGCCACTCTCCTCCTCACTCCAGAAGTGGTAGATCCACTGACAGCTTACACTATTCACCTGGAAAAGCCAAGACACTCAACGCCAGCCCTTGCACATAGCCAGGAGGGAGGCTGTGCCCTGAAAAGTCACAGGGACAGGGTTACTCAAGACCAGGGAACCCACCTCTTGCATCAGTGTGACCTGGATATGAGACATGGAGTGAAAGGAGATCATTTTCGAGCTTTAAGATTTCACTGCCCTGCTGAAATTCTGACTTGCCTGTCAGTCAACTGTTTTGGCCAATTTCTCTCATGTGGAATGGCTGCATTTACCCAATGCCTGTACCCCCATTGGGTCTAAGAAGTAACTAACTTGCTTTTGGTTTTACAGGCTCATAGGTGGAAGGGACTTTCCCTGTGTTGGATAAGACTTTGGACTGTGGACTTTTGAGTTAATGTTGAGATGAATTGAGACTGTGGGGGACTGGTGGAAAGGCATGACTGGTTTAGAAATGTGAGGACACGATACTTCTGAGGGGCCGGGGGTGGAGTGCTATGGTTTGACTGTGTTTCCACCCAAATCTCATCTTGAATTTCCACAGGTTGTAGGAGGGACCTAGTGGTTGGTAATTTAATCATGGGGGCAGGTCTTCTTTATGCTGTTCTCATGATAGTGAATAAGTCTCATGAGATCTGATGGTTTTATAAAGAGAAGTTCCCCTGCACAAGCTCTCTCTCTGTCTGCTGCCATCCATGTAAGATGTGACTTGCTCTTCCTTCTGCCATAGTTGCAAGACCTCCCCAACCTCCCCAGTCATGTGGAACTGTAAGTTCATTAAACCTCTTTTTTTGTAAATTGCGAGTCTCACGTATGTCTTCCTCAGTAAGGTGAAAATGCACTGATACAGGATTCAGACAGATTTAGAATTTTAATGGCTTCTTGACAGATTTACCCATTTATTTATGAAATGTCTATTTTTTTCCTCTTGCATTAAAGTCATGACCTAGTTTCTTTTGTTCAGTTTTTGCATAATATGTACTTCTTATCCTTTCATTTTCAAAGCCATTCTATATTCTTACCATGGTGTGTATTTTATGAGTAGCATACATCTTTGATTTTAATCCTGTTTGATAATTTTACGATTTTACTTGGAAAGATTTGTCCATTTATGATGCAATTATTTATAAAGTTAGGGCTAAACCTACCATCTTGTTTTTCATGATTTTCTTGATTTATGCTTTTATCTGAATTAGTCAATTTAATTATGTTTTTTTCTTGTATTAACTTGCTAAATATCTAAGTTTATTATACAGCAGATAGCCTCAAATTATTACTGCCTAATACACATAGAGTGTATTATGATTTCTTTCTCAAATCACTCCTAGGAAAATGACAGAAGCAGAATCAACTTTTGGTAGCTCATCTGTGTCCTGCTGGGTTGACCTGGAACGTGTGATATGACCTAAGGTAACCTTTGAGTCACTAAGGACCTAGAGCTCTGTGAGATGCAGCACTTCCTCATGAACTTGCAGTGGTATCAGGGCCCAGCCTTAAACGCCAGACAGGGGTCTCTCAACTCTATGATTCCTCCCAGGAAGTATATGAGAACTTCCATCTGGGTTCATATCTCAAACACAATACCCCAGTGTCTTACATACTGCCCTATGCTCAGAATCTTCAAATGGTTATTTTGCATGGGGTAAAAAGTTAGCTTACATATTATCTTGCATTGATCCAGATTCCATTTTAGATAGCATACACATGTTCCTTTATTCTTTCAAATGTGGTCCTTATTGTTGAAATTCAGCTCTGGAGTTCAGAATACTACTTTTTTACTTCAGTATGTTGTGATTGAGACTATGAAAGACTTTTGGCACTAGGTCTTTATTTTTGCATATATTTTCTGCAACATATCTAGTAATTTAAAAAAATCTAGACTGTGAAGAGTTTTATTTGGGTTATCCCTGAAAAAATTAGGATAAAGGCCGGGCGCGGTGGCTCAAGCCTGTAATCCCAGCACTTTGGGAGGCCGAGACGGGCGGATCACGAGGTCAGGAGATCGAG
>NW_012116899.1:197208-204702 GCF_000951035.1 Colobus angolensis palliatus
CCCATTCTCTTCCCTCATCTCCCTTCTGCCTTTTCCAGGGACCCAGAGCATTAGTAGCCCTGGGAGCTGAACAGGGAGCCTCACTGTGAGAAGGTGAACTGAGGAGTTCTGATCAGTAGGGCAAGGCTAGAGCTGAGCTTTTATCTAAGACTCACAAGGGAAGGTCTTCCCTAAGGGACAATATGCAAATTCCCTGGTGGGTGCGGTGAGGTTGAAAGAGCCAAGGAGAAGGTGGGGACCTCTCTTGTGAGCAAAATGTCTTAAATATATTTTATGTTTTTAAGGAAATCAAGAGAGGTAAAATCTGTGTTGCCTGAATGGCAAAAGGGACAAATTTAGACGTATCCTGCTGTTTCCTCTACCAGATTTCTAGTTCTTTAAGACTTTCTCAGGCATGTTTTACACTTTTCTTTAATAAGATTGAGCTATCATAAATATTTGGTGATTCTTATTTCTTTGTTTAGGTTTATTTAAAAGATTCTAGGTTTGTTTTATTTTATTTATCTAAGATAAAACACACACGCAAAGGGTGGAAATCTTAAAGGTGCAAATGTGTGTCAGGATCCAGATCATTTCATGTCATGATCCATATAAAAACATAGAAGGTTTCCAATTCTCTTGCTGGTTTCATTATGCACCTTCCCAGTCAGCAGCTGCTGCTCAAAACACAATCAATATAATTGATATTCTGACATCTATTATAATTGTTATTTTTCCTGGAGTCAATCTTTATATCAGGTAAAGTAAACATTTTTTGTAGCTTCTTTCTTATTTCTTTCCTTTTTTGAGGCCTTGATTCCTTATTGCCAGTTTGAATTACTGTCTGCTGTCATTTCCTGTGATTCCGAAGAATTTTCTCATGAATTTCATGCAAGGCATATATGCTATTAAACAAGTAATCTTTGTATAATGAAGGAATATTTCTACCTTGTCTTTATATTTAAGTGAGTGTTTTGCTGGATATAGAATTTGTGGTTGAGTTTTCTCTCCCAGCATTTAAATATATTATTTGACTATCTTCTCAACTTCATTGGTAAATATGAAAATTTAGCCAATAGCTTTATTTTTGCTACCTAGTATACATTAAGTCACTATTTTAGTGATGCATTCCAAATTCTCTGTGTATTTGTCTTTCAACATTGGTACTATAATGTATATAGTTATGAATTGCATTGTGCTTATCCTAAAAGGGTTTCACTGAGTTTCTTTCATGTATAGATTAATATGTTTTATCACATTGAAAAATGATTTTCATTATTTCTCCATTTTTTTCTTTATCAGTTTTTATTTTAGAATCAGAGGATACATGTACAGATATGTTACCAAGTTATTTTGCATGATGCTGAGTTTTGGCATATGACTGAATCTATTAACCAGGTAGTGAACATTGTACCCATAGGTAGTTTTTCAACCTCTGCCCTTGGTCCCACACTCTCCCCTCTAGCAGTCCCCAGTGTCTAGTGTGCCCATCAACCATGGACTGGACAAAGAAACTGTGGTATATCTGCACCGTGGAATATTATGTGGCCAAAAATAAGAAGGAAATCATGTCCATGCAGAATCTTGGAGGCAGCTGGAGACCATTTTCCTAAGTGAACTGATGTAGAAACAAAAAACCAAATACCACATGTTCTCACTTATAAGTGGGAGCTAAACGTGGGTACACATGGGCATAAGGATGGGAACACATTTTTTAGCCTCTTTCTATCTTCTCCTTTGTGATTCCTAATACAAATTTGTTGGTATTATTCACATGGACATATAATGTCTGAAGTTTTATACATTTTCTTTATGATTTTTCCCTTCTTTATATGAGATTATTTCTATTGATGTGTTTTTCAGTTCAGCAATTCTTGTGCCATCTTAAATAGCTGATGAGTCTATCTAATACATTTTTCAATTGAGTTATTGTAATTTTCATTTCTAGGATTCCCAGTAGTTCTGTTTTCATATTTTTGTTTCTGTTTGAGAGCCTCTACTTGTTGAATCATTGTCTTTACATATTCTTTTTTAAATATTTTATTATAGGTTAAAATAATTACTTGAACATATATTTGACAAGGGTGGAGCACATAGACACCATGGAGATGGACCATAAGACAGGGAGTTCAGAATTAGATTAGGTGAATTTGGAGTCTCTGACAACAAGATTCTCTTGTGAGATTTAATTATTTTCCATGTTTTATGTTTCTCATGTTACAAATAGCTTCCATTTTTAAGATAGTAACTATGTATACAACTTATGTTATATCTATTTCAGCTTATAGATGCCTGGAAATTTCTAAGAGAAAAATTGATGAAAAGATGGTTTTTCTTCGTCCCCCACATCATCCTCTGCCTGGTACCTGACTTTGTCTTTGAGCCAGTGGAATCTGCGATGACATTATGAGTTGCACTGTGCAATCACGGCAGGGCAGTCTGTGCTCTGTGTGGTGTGGAGGACAGGGGGACACTCCTTCAGGGTCAGTGATGCTGGGAGTTGGAGGGGAGAGACTCAGCATGGAGCTTCCTGTGAGTTGTCCCGGCAATGCTCTCTGGACACTGGTCATCTCACAAGTGTACTTGGATGCCACTGGATGACCCAAACGTGGGCTCAGGTTGGACAAGGACAAAGCTTTAAGGATGCATATATGGGGCTCATTTGACACTCTGAAGTTTTAGCACAACCATAATGAATCATATGGGAAGAGACTGGAGTCACAAGGTTGTGATTTTTCATTTGGTGTTGAAATATATCCTCTCTGCTCATTTTTCCCTCCAGGATGTAACTACTGATATACATTTAACCAAAGTCGCTGTTTTTAATTATTGTTTTAGTAACTGACAGCCTGTGTGCACAATTCCCAAGTAACTGGGAAGCCAGACCATCATTCCTATGGGTGAAACCAGGAAGTGACTGTGGATGTGAACAAATGTGAGTTTCATGTACACGTCTCCAGATCCACAGGCCACTGATCTGGAGGGAACTTGTAGTCATTTCACTTTCTCATACCCAGACGAGAGGACACCTTGATCTGTGTTCTCTGATGAACTCTAAACACGACCATATTCTGAAGGTATAGTTCATACTTCTGTGCTAATGGGACTCTCTCACTGACATGTATTGTACCCTCTGTGTAGGACAGTATTTGATACATACAACTTGTTTTCTGCTAAATACCCATCAATCATATCATTTATGTCTTCCATAGGGGTTACCTGCCCTATGGCTATGGGGTCTTCCAAAAGAATGGGCCAGAGGTGGAGCTGTGAGACTGTAGCTGGATGAAAAGTATAAGCTTCAAAAAAGGGTAAGGAAGTGGTGATAATAATAATAATAATATTCTAAATGAGTCTGGGCTCTTGACTGTGATTATTGGTAAATGGGAAAAAGTCTAGGTTTGCTTTTATTAGTTTTATTTCATTTGATAAAACAGCCAGAGTAAAGAGCACAAATCTTGAATGTACAACTGAATAAAGTTTATGTGTAATTCATTGTTTGGATGGAATGATAGAATATTTCACATTCTCTTGTGCTTCCCTCGTGGACAGTTTTTGTCAGTTTTCACCCCTCCCACCCAGCAAAAGTAACTGTCTCTCTGACATCTACACAATCATTTAGGTTTTCCTGTCTTGAACTTCTTATAAATAGCATTAAGGGTATTTTTATCTTTTTAGCCTTGGTATTGTTTCTTACTATTTTTGAGGCCTTCATTTCTTCCAGTGGACTCAGGGTCTTGTCTGTTGTCATTTCCTGGGATTCTGAAAGATTTTCTCTCAAATGTCTTATAAGACATAGCTGCTGTGAATGAACCTATTTTGTTTATTAAATCATTTTTTTGCTTTTTCTTTAGGTTTGAAGGATATTTTCACTGGATGTAGATTTCCCGGTTGCCTTTTTTTTTCTTTCAAAATTTAAATATATCATTTCACTGCTTCTAGACGCTATTGGTCCCAGTGAAAACTTAGCCAATGGCTGTGTTGTTGCTTCTCTGTATATAGTGTCTGCTTTCATTCCTGATGTAATGAAGATTTTCTCTTTGTCTTTCAACATTTAAAATAATGTGTTCAGTTATTAATTTCTATTGATTATCTAAAAGGGTTGTACTGTATTTTTTCATCTAAGAGTATTTTTTATTAATTTTTAAAAGTTTCTGCCATTATTTCTCCAAATATTTTTTTAGCCATTCTCTCTTTCCTCCTTTGTTACTCTCATTATACATTTGTTGGTATCTTTTACTCAGTCTGAGCTCTAAATCCCTGAAATCTTCTACCATTTTTTCTAAACATTTGCTTTAGACTCAATAATTTCCATTCCCCTATTTACAAGTTAACTGATTGTTCTGTCATCTCAAATTGCAATTAGACCTAGCTAATAAATATTTAAATTGGGTTATTGTACTTTTCATTTCTAGAGTTTCTATTTGTCCATTTTTTAATACTTTCTATTTCTTTTCTTGAGGCCCTACTTGCTGAATTTTCTTTTTTTAATATTTCCTTTCTTATGTGAATGATTGTAGTTTTAAAAATAATTATTTGAACATCTGCATATTAACTGCTTTGTAGTCTTTGCTAAAGTCAATAGTTAGGACAAGTTAGAATCAGCTTTCATTGGCTATTTTCTGTTGTTATTATTGTAGCTGCTTTATTTTTGTTTCTTCAACATAGATCATACTCCTCTGTTTTTTCTAGGATTTATTAAACTGTAAACTGTATATTTTTGATAATATTTTATGGTACCTGTCTTTAGATTGTGAGTTTTTTTAATTAAAATTTTAATTATTTTAGAAACAGGGTCTCACTCTATCACTCAGGCTGGAATGTGGTGGTGTGATCATAGCTCGCTGCAGCCTTGGCCTCTTGGGCTCCAGTTATCCTCCAGCTTCATTCTCCTGAGTAGCTGGGAATATAGGTGCATGCCACTACTCTCTGCTATTATTTTTTAATTTGTGTAAAGACAAGGGTGTCACTATTTTGCCCAACCTGGTCTCAAACTCCTGACCTCAGGTGATCCTTCTACCTCAGCCTCTCAAAGTACTGGGATTACAGGCTTGAGCCACCATGCCAGGTCTTAAATTTGTTTCATTTTTTCTGATATTTAAAAAATTTTCTTCTTAGTTACTTGTCTGAACTTACTGATAGTACCTGACTTATAGTAGTTGGAGTTATAATTTTTTGACTTTCAGAAGGTGTGAAAGTGATATGCATTCAAATAGAAATAGTACTTCTAGTATTCATATGACTATTCTATTTTCTCTTTCAGTATAGTATCCAACAAATTACCTAAGATATTCAACACTTTATTGTAAGATAAGCTTTGTGTTAGATGATGTTGCCCAACTGTAAGCTAACAGAAGTATTCTGAGCACATTTAAGATAGGATAGGTTGAGCTTTAGATATATTAAATGTATTTTCAACACATGATATTGAAAATTCTATATCTCACATGGTGTTTGACCACTGATATCTCTGCTTCTTTTTATTCTTGATATTGATCTTTAGTTTGAATTTATAGGAAATGCACATGTATCTGCATAGCTTAGTGGTCACCAAGGATTTGAGAAGAATATATCAAATATCTGGAGCTTATAAATCTCAAATATATGGAGCTTATAAATCTATCTTCTGTCAATCCATCTGTGTGTAGTTTAAAAAGCACATGCGAAATGCAGCTAGTTCTTACCTCCCTCTGGTTTTACTTTGCACTGGCATTCCTGGGTCTCATCATTCCTATCTATAGCTTCCAAGTCATCAGGAATGTGGGCAGAGATTGTTTCAGCATATAGCTCTGTCTTATCCAGGAATCAGCTATCTACTGTCAGCAGGTGTACTACTTGCCCCAAACAGGGCCTCATTTTGGAATAGCAAATCTGTGGGCTTTTTCTGTTAACTTTTTATGGAGTTCTCCATGCTTAGCCGGAAACATTCCTTGACTTTACTTAAGTCCACCCCTTTTGGCAGCAAATTTGCTATCCTCATATTGGTAAAACTCCAGTTCTGTATTCACGCTGACTGAGCTGTGGGTGGAAGGGTGCTGTCACAGGGCAAAAGGCTATAGAATTTTTCTGTTCTCCTTCAAAGCACTAGTACTTTTTTTTTCTGTAAAAAATATATGTCTTTAATTATTCTGTGCTTTGCTAATTTTCAGTGCTGAAATTGCTTTCATATTTTAGTTTTATATTTGTATGTGTGTTTGTTGTTGATTTTTTTACAGAAGATGTATTAAACTCTTTGTGATGCCATAAACAGAGATGCCTTCTCAAATACATTTGAAAGAACATAATAGCCACACTGAAGTGGAATAAGGTTAAGGACTAACACAAGTAATTTTGTATTGGAGAAATTGAACTCTGCACACTCAGTTTAAAGAGAAACCAAGGTCTTCAAAAATAGAGAATCCCGATCCCTAGATTTCACATTCATGAAGGAATGCACTGTCAATTTTTAAGATGCCTTCTTTGTATTCTAGAATTGAGTAAATTAGTGATTACACTCCATATAATGGGGGCTGTGATTGTCTTTAATAGAGACGGAATTAGAAATAGGAAAAGGTGCAAAATAGGAGGAAACTTGCAGAATTGTTTAAAAAACATCTTTTTCTTATTTTTTAGTTTCTTGTGTGTGTGTATGTGTTTTAAATTTATTTGGAAATATTTCAAACTTAAAATTTTAAAAATATAACAAAGATGCTTCCCATATACTCCTCCTCCAGCTTGCTCTAATATCTGCATCATGCATAACCACAGTGTAAGTATCACAACCATGAGATGAACATAGATATAATGTTATTAGTTAACTCCTTTAAAATACCATGTGGATTTCACTGATTATATTATAAGGTAAAATTCAGTTTTCCACATTTTATTTGACTATCCTGTCCTTAATATCATTAAATCTGTAACAGTTTTTCACTTTTGTTCCTCTTTCATGGCCTTGAAACTTTTGAAGGTCACTGGCCAATTATGTCAAAGACTATCCTCCCAATTGAGTTTGTATTATGTTTACTATTGATTTAATTCACACCATTAATTTTTAGCAAGAATAATACAGATAGGATGTATCCTCAGTGCTTCACAGCAGATGTTACATAATGTCAACATGTCTTATTCGTGATAATAAATGAATATGATCAATGAAATCTATTTGGAAGGAAGTCTTGGAGAAAAATAATGAAAACAGCTGCTTCCTTTATTATTATTATTATACTTTAAGCTCTAGGGTACATGTGCACAACGTGCAGGTTTGTTACATATGTATACATGTTCCATGTTGGTGTGCTGCACCCATTAACTCGTCATTTACATTAGGTATATCTCCTAATGCTATCCCTCTCCCATCCCCCCTCCCCACAATAGGCCCTGGTGTGTGATGTTCCCCTTCCTGTGTCCAAGTGATCTCATTGTTCAGTTCCCACCCATGAGTGAGAACATGTGGTGTTTGGTTTTCTGTTCTTGCGATAGTTTGCTTAGAATGATGGTTTCCAGCTGCATCCATGTCCCTACAAAGGACACGAA
>NW_012116899.1:205957-238363 GCF_000951035.1 Colobus angolensis palliatus
CTAAAATTGACACCCTAACATCATAGTTACAAGAATTTGCGAAGCAAGAGCAAACATATTCGAAAGCTAGCACAAGGCAAGAAATAACTAAGATCAGAAAACAACTGCTTCTGTCACTCCTTCTACTTGGTCATTTGCAGACATCATTAGGAATAGTCTATTTCTTCCTTTCCTAATATGTACTTTATTTTTACAGACTTCAATCCTTTTACAGTCTACTGCATCATAGAGAAAATTGAAGAAATAATTTAGTTCACTTTTAAATGGCAAATGGTTCTATAATAACTATTTGCCACTGAAATGTTGACAGCCTGAAGAAAGAAAAAGAATGGGATTTATTCAGCCATGGTAGTATCTTCACATGAATAGCTTTTACCAAGTCAACTATTTGGATAAACAAATAGAATTTTCTACTATTTAGAATGTTGCAGAATTCAAATGGAGCAGTGTAGTATGCACTGACCTACTTTTACTGATAAAGTGAAGAACCACTGAGGCTATTTAAGGATTCATACAGTGAGACATTATTTCTGGAAACCTGGGATTCTGCTGCCTCAGTTGAAGAGAGCCCAAGAATCAGAGTGCAAATTATTCAAGGATTTTTTTTTTTTTTTAGAACCACAAAAATGTCCAAATAGAACAGAGATGCTAAAACCACACTAGCTGTCTATAAAGGAAGCAGCTGGTAAATCTAGTAAACACTGATGGTCTTGTTGAGGTTTTTGTTTCATGGTGAATCACTGTGGGAAATAAGTTACTAGTCTCCTGACAGTAATAAACTGCAAAATCTTCAGGCTCCAGGCTGCTGATGGTGAGAGTGAAGTCTATCCCAGACCCACTGCCACTGAACCTGTCTGGGATGCCAGTGGCCCTGCTGGATGCACCATAGATGAGGAGCCTGGGAGCCTGCCCAGGTTTCTGCTGGTACCAGGCTAACTTGCTGCTAACACTCTGACTGGTCCTGCAGGAGAGGGTGGTTGTTTCCCCTGGAGACAAAGACAGGGTGGCTGGAGACTGTGTCATCACTATTGCTCCGGTGGTATCTGAAATTGGAAACAAAACAGAAATGCACTCATGTAATCTAGATCAAAACCACTGTCTCTGAGTAAAGGCAAATTTGTTGATCTATATTGAATTTTAATTATATTTCTTGCAGAGCAGAGGTGGCAGGAGTTTTCAGTGATGTGCAAAACCACCTCATGTTCCCCTCACCTGGGAGCCAGAGTAGCAGGAGGAAGAGAAGCTGCACTGGGGCTTCCATGGTTCCCTCTGGGTCCTAACTGAGCAGTTCCTCCCCAGGGCTCTGACCCAGGCATTGATATGGGCTCTGGAAGGTAGAGCAGCTGGGAGGGACATGCAAAGCAGCTGGGATGGGAGCTGGGCTTCCAACTGCAGAGACCACCTGCTTCTTCCTCTCTGCACTGAGCATCCTGCGCCTCCCTGGTTGTCAGGTCAGAAAAGTCTGTTGGTTCAGTCTGAGTGTAGAACTTCTCCCTTGTGATCACAGAATTTCACCCCTGTGTCTTTCTTCTCCTCAGTCACCTAAATTCAGCCCTATGATGTTTGGCACAAGGCTGTTAAGAACAATATAAAAGGCTGTGCTTTCATTTCTCTCTTCCTGTCTTCAATATGCCCAGTCATCTCCCTAAGTGCATTATTGGATCTACTGAAGTGAAGAGTCAGTTAGAACTTAATCTTCCAGATACACCTTTCATTTGCTTGTTAATAATGTCTTCTGAGGGTCGTGAAGCTTTCCATTAACCCAGACACATACCCTCTTTGAGTTAAAAGTGAAAAACTTCTGTTTACAGTCCCACGTCCTGGCAGGCCCTGACATAGATGCTCTATGGCTTGCCGATTGCTTGAAATTGATCAAGTAGCTTCACTTCCTTGTGTCTCAGTTTCCGTGTCTGTGTAACTGTGACAATAGTGGTACCTACCTTACAGTGCTGTAGACAGTTTAAAAAAAATAAGACGAAACACTTACGATAGTATTCAGGACATTATGGGGCAATTAATTTTGTTTTTATTGATTGAATATTCAGCACTACAGTCATCATCATCATAAATATACTTACTTAGCATGGAAAATAGTCTTAAATCTAATCCAAGAATGCTTTATCCGCAGTCAAATTAAATTCTAGGGCTTTTTTTTCAGTAACTGTACACAACTCTTAAAATCCTAATGATTTGGTCTTAATCTGTGCTAAAGTACTCAGACTTTCAATCATTCCCACCCATCCCTGTCTAACGCATTACTTCTCATCATCCATTATCAAAATGTTACCCTATGAAAGGTTGCCATGTCCTGTTGTTGTTCTTCTTTCTTATGTAATCTTGATTCTACCTCGTTATCTTTTGTGTTATTCTTGTCCCAGGACTGACAACAAGGACAAGCTACCATCATTACTTATGGGCTCACTCAAGTATAATTTTTTCAGGCTTGTTATCTTGGAAATGTGGACTGTGTCTTGCAAAGAAACTTATTCATTTGGTCAATGTGTTATGAAATAAAAGATTTTATCTACCTATGATCCAATATTTAATTTAGACTGATTTGAACAGA
The DNA here is from genome assembly GCF_000951035.1 of Colobus angolensis palliatus. Taxonomy (NCBI): domain Eukaryota; kingdom Metazoa; phylum Chordata; class Mammalia; order Primates; family Cercopithecidae; genus Colobus; species Colobus angolensis. Next base: position 208,524 of record NW_012116899.1, read on the forward strand.
TTTTTTTTTTTTTTAGTGACAAATAGGAGAAGATGATATAAGAGGAAAATACAATACAATAGAAAACACAAGCTATTGTAACTCTTGCTTCATGGATTTTTACATATGTATTAGACCTATGCTGGGTATATGTGTGTAGTGATGATCCAAAACTGAATGGTAACTGGCTTAAGGAATGCCTGTATTACATTGGGTCTTGTCTGCTTTTCCAATTATGAACAGAAAGCTACAGCACTATTTGTATGAGTATCAAATCTTCCAGCTGCCTGAGATAGAGGGAGAGTTTTACTGAGATAAAAGCCTTGGAAGTAGTAGAGGTTTGTCCTATGATGCTATGGCTGTTGCTGTGGTTGTTGTTGTTAGGAAATACAGTGGGAGTGAAAGCAGGTAGATTTACAAGCTCTGCTCTTTCTCAAACTCGTAACCGCTTCTAGAGATGGACAGATGGTGGTGCAGGAATCTCTGACACCTCTAAGGAAGTCTTTTATGCTCTTTCCAAGGTCTTTTCTGACAAGTATTGTTTTGAGTCACAGATTAGGTGGAACTGGGTGTAGATGAAAGGACTACAGTAAGAGAAGAAGTTTTCAATCACAGGTAGCTGTTGTAGGCACAGGGAAATGGAATTTTTCATAGATTTATGCCACACTTGTATCATATTGGGGAGAGAGGCATCAAACCAGGCTCATTCCTGAATCATTACATTGTTTTAGAGAGAAGGAACTATGAACTTCTTGTCAAATAGATGTTTAAATTCAACATTGCAATTTTCTTTTTTTTGAGACAGACTCACCCTGTCACCCAAGCTGGAGTATAGTGGTGCGATCTTGGCTCACCACAATCTCTGTCTCCCTGATTCAAGGACTTTTCCTGTCTCAGTCTTCCAAGTAGTTTCATTAGGAATAGTCTATTTTTTCCCTAGTAGCTAGGATTACAGGTGTATGCCACCACACCTGGCTAATTTTTGTATTTTTAGTAGAGATGGGGTTTCACTAGGTTGGCCAGGCTGGTCTCAAACTCCTGACTTCAGGTGATCTGCCTGCCTCAGCCTCCCAAAGTGCTGGGATTACAGGTGGGAGGCACTGTGCTTGGCCCTACTGATGATGTATTAATATTATTCACCTTCTTTAATATACCAAGTGGTAAAGTGCAAATCCACAGTTTAAACTTGAGATTTCTACTCGTATGTGAATTATACCAGTGAGGAACAGAAAAACTCTGTATTGGTTGGGAAATGATGTTTGACAGTGATCAGTTTGTGAAGCAGAGACTTATGTCACAATATTTTCCACCGTATTAAATAAAAAAATGGTGAGTAGGCCAAGTGTGGTGGCTCACCCCTGTAATTCCAGCACTTTGGGAGGCTGAGGTGGGCAAGACGAGGTCAAGAGATCAAGACCATCCTGGCCAACATGGTGAAATCCGATCTGTAATAAAAATACAAAAATTAGCTGGGCGTTGTGGTGCATGTCTATAGTTCCAGCTACTTGGGAGACTGAGGCAGGAGAATCGCTTGAACCTGGGAGGTGGAACTTTCAGGGAGCCAAGATCGTGCCACTGCCCTCCAGCCTGGTGAGAGAGTGAGACTCTGTCTCAAAAAGAAAAAAAAAAAGAAAAAAATGGGTGAATGGCCTCATACCCAGAAGAATCAGCATTTCTCATGAGTCATATTACCACCAGGAAATAATTGAATTGAAGTCTGTGACTGCTTGATGAAGGCTGTACAAAGAAGGGGGAAAGAAAAAGAACACAAAACACAATATAATAAATGGAAAGGAGAAAGTCATTACACAGTCTGTAAAAGTAAAAAATTAAGAGAGGATATTATGAGTAATTTTGTGTCAACTAACTTGACAAAAGTGGTGCAGGCCAAGTTCTCGGTCTCCCTCAGGAAGGAGCGCAGCGTAAGCAGGTGGTGGAAGGAAACGGCTTTACTGAGGTGGTGGTTACAGCTCTGTGACTGCTCTTGTGGAGCAGTAACTTTCAGATGTTGCCATGGTGATGGTAAACTGATATGACACTGGTGGGCGTGTCTTATGGACAGGTGCTTCCAGTGCCTCTTTCTTGTTTTAGCCAGTCTTCCAGAGTTGAGTTCCACCCACCTCCCATCTCATTGCCCTCAGAGATTAGATACTCCTCCTTAATCTTAAGGGGACTGCAGAAGTGCAGAGCCCATTTTCTGTAAGTGCTTCCTGCTGACTTTATGGGTGCAGGCCTTCCCTGCCATTTGAGGAGTAATAATCTTTGATACCTGAACGAAAGGGCCCAATGGCAGCATGTTTTCATTTATGGGGTGAGAAGACAGAATGGATTGGAAGCCTTGTGACAGACCGTATCATCTTTACATACAATTTGGAAGATATAAACTTTGCTAGAAGATTAAGCAAGAAAATTATAATTGGAAGAGAGAGAAAATTTAATGCTCCTATGCTCAACCACAGAACCACATTATTAATCTATGTGTTTGCAAAACAACAGCCTTAAGTTTTCTAGGTTTTATAAATGGAGGGTGTGGTGTCCACCTTTTGTGCCTGCAGAACCTCGTAAGAAACATGTTTAATCCTGGATAGCTGTACCCAACTAGTGACTTCCTGAAGCCTAGCAGTATTTGGAGTAATTAAGAATATCTGATAAGGACCCCTTTATTCTGGTTATTATTGATTCTTGGGGGATCCTTTTTGTTGTTGTTTTTTGAGACAGAGTCTCGCTCTGCTGCCCAGGCTGGAGTGCAGTGGCACAACCCCGGCTGGGCTCACTGCAACCTCTGACTCCCAGTTTCAAGCTATTTTCATGCCGCACCCTCCTGAGTAGCTTGGATTACAGGTATGTACCATCATGTGAGGCTAATTTGTTGTAACTTTAGCAGAGGTGTGTTTTCCCTATGTTGGCAAGGGTGGTTTTGAACTCCTGGCCTCAAGTCATCCACCCACCTCAGCCTCCCAAAGTGTTGAGGTTACAGGTGTGAGCCACTGCACCCAGCCAGTTTCTTCTTTTTAAGTTTTTAGTAAGAGTAAGTCTTCTGGCTGAACAAAGAAGCTATTATTTTCTTTTGTGGAAAAGAGCACTATTTTATTTTCAAAATTTTAAAAGGCCTTTTGAATCTGGCCTACATTTCAAATAGGGGTACAGCAAGGTGTGTCTGACTCCCTGTTTCCCACCATGGCCTGAATTAGATTTCTTAAGATTTCTTTGGGCCGGGCACGGTGGCTCAAGCCTGTAATCCCAGCACTTTGGGAGGCCGAGACGGGCGGATCACCTGAGGTCAGGAGATCGAGACCATCCTGGCTAACATGGTGAAACCCCGTCTCTACTAAAAATACAAAAAATTAGCCGGGCGAGGTGGCACACGCCTGTAGTCCCAGCTACTCAGGAGGCTGAGGCAGGAGAATCACTTGAACCCAGGAGGCAGAGGTTGCAGGGAGCCGAGATCACCCCCACTGCACTTTAGCCTGGGTGACAGAGCAAGACTCCATCTCAAAGAAAAAAAAATATTTTAAAGCAGTATTGTAGCAGGATTGATAAGGAATCAGAGAGACTGAGGGGTTGAGGAGGATATTTATTTTATTATTTAAAATGATTTTGATGATTTCTTACTAAAAGTTGTTAAATATATAATGCAACGAAGTTTGTGGTAGGCTGAACTATAGCCACATCTTAATTCCTAGAACCTGTGAATGTCACATGGAAAAAATATTTTGGCAGACCATATTAAATTAAGCATCTTGAAATGGAGATTATCCTGAATTACCTGGCTGGGCCTGAAATGTTACTGCTTTTATAAGAAAGAGGAAAACTTGATACAGACAGAAGAGCAGAAAGCAATGTGACCACAGTGGCAGAGATTAGGTGATGCAGCAACAAGCCAACAAATGCTGGCAGCCACCAGAGCTGGATGAGGCAAGAAATTAGAGCTTCCAGAGAACACACATCCCTGACAAAAGTATAAAATAAAAAACTAAAGCCCCAAATAAGGTTATATGTGTTAAGAAAAATTAAGTACATAGAATAATACTATAGTGGGGGAAAACATTGCTTCCACAGACCTCTAAGACAAAACACTTTAGCATCAAGGCCATAACAACAGTCAGAACTGGAGGTGAAAAAGTCACAGGAGCTGATGAAGAAGCTAAAGGAGACAGCAATGATCCCAGGCCCTTTAAAAGGGAGAACAAGCTGAAAGTAACAAACACAATAGTTGAATCTCTAAGACACAAATCTCAGAAGTTTTAAAAGAAACTCGTTATTGTATCAAAATCAAAATTTTCTGTCTTTTTTTTTTTTTGAGATGGAGTCTCACTCTGTCACCCAGGCTGGAGTGCAGTGACGTGATCTTGGCTGACCGCAACCTCTGCCTCCTGGATTCCAGTCATTCTCCTGCCTCAGCCTCCCAAGTAGCTGGGATTACAGGTATGTACCACTGCTTCTGGCTAATTTTTGTATTTTTAGTAGAGATGGGGTTTTACCATGTTGGCCAGGCTGGTCTTGAACTCCTGACCTCAAGTGATCAACCCACCTTGGCCTCCTAAAGTACTGGGACTACAGGAACAAGCCACTGCACCCAGCTTCAAAAACAAAATTTTATGTAGTTTAGCAAATTAATAACAAAGAAACCCAGTTTCAATATGCAGACCATTTTCTAGAAAGTCTACCACACACAATTTTTCAATTATAGCAGGCTTAATCATACACAAAATTTCTTTCATAAATTTCTGTTCACAAACCTTACCTTGACTTACACAGACTCCTTATAACATGCTTGAACTTTCTAACTTCACCTATATGATACCTTTCTTAGAAAATTAGTCATTTTACTCTAGGATGAGAATTTATCATACAAGATCCTTTTTCACACAAAGTTATTCTTCCTTTACATCCTTCCCTGAAAAAACATATATCTTCCACCTATAACTCTCCTCATATCTCTCTTTATTTAGTGGTTTCCTCATATTTTGAAACTTCCTTTTAATAACTTCCAAATTAGACAAAAATTATTTTCCCAATAAATATTGCATTTGTTTGACACATTTGATATATACCTAGGAAGCAAGAAATGATAAGCTGCCCACTAGACATTGGTGTTGTAGGAGGCAGAAAGAAATTATTTAGGTGGACAGTGAGGGTAAAGCGAGCCCCAGCAGCAAACTTTCCTTCTAATGGAAAGCAGCTCAAAAATAACCCCCTTTCTAATGTCATGCAGCTCAAAGAAACAGTTTCTTTTCCAACAAAAGGTAGCCTGAAAGTTCAGGCTGTAAAACACAGATTAGACAGCTGGGGCACAGAAGGGAAGTAGGGGGAGTCTCCTGGGTAATCACCAAGCTTCACACTTATACAATGAGCCCCTGTAAAACAGGGCGCCTTAATAAGCATATTCCTTTCCCTCTAGGCACACTAAGATAGGGAAGCTAAAAGCAGACTGGGGGAATGCCTAGAGCTGCAAGAAGATGTCTGGAAACAGACACAGAAACTCACCCTCCCAGATAAGCAAAACAAAGAAACACAGGCTAAGAGTAAAAGCTAATAGACAACTCTGCTCTATACAGATAGAACAACTGGTCCAAACTAAATCTTCAGGCCTTGGGAAGATAAGACACTCCTCCTCACTAGCCTATTCATACGAACCCTGACATTTTTACTATGACTTGGCAGCCTGCTCGAGACCCCTCTCTGTGATGGAGGGCTATTCTTGTCTTTTTGCTGTTAAACTCTTGCTCCAAACTCGCTCTGTGTGTGTGTGTGTCCTCGATCTCCTTGGCCATGAGAGCAAGAACCTTGGTATTTACCCCAGATAAGGAGGCTGCTTCATTGGCATTCTATAGATGAAAACCATTCTACAATTTTTATGATTTTAGCTATACAAAAAGCTCACTAGTTAAAGTCATTTTAACCATTTTAAAGCCTACCGACATTAGTGGCTTGCCTTAGTACAAATCTTAACGTTAAATTTTAGAAAAGACAACATTCTCTTCAAACTAACAGGTATAGACTATGAGTGGTCTTTTATTTATAAGCCAATTTGATAGCATGGTAGACACAAAACATACCTTACAAACTAGGTGACTTATACAAAACAGCTGGATCCAAGTTATTTACAAAACCAAGACCTGTCAACCTGGCTAAACTTTGTTTGCCACAATAGGTATGAAAGACAGGAAGAGGTAGGGAAGGGGATAGCAAAACATGAAATAAGGAAACAAGGGGGTGGACCACGTTGCTCAAAGGGAGATCCCAGAGTTCATGAGCCACTAGAGAGCTCACTCAGCAATGGAGACACCAGAAAGATGTTCCAATGTCCACTTTTCCACCAGTAAAAAAGCTATCCATCAGGTTAAGGGTCTGGGACTCCTGGTAATTTTGTTAGAGGAATTATTAAGAAATTATTTTAGGCAGATAAAGAGGAAAGGGGGTTCTTGGGACGTTTTTGTTTTTTTAAAGCAGCTCCAGAAATGTTTCTTTTCTAGAAGGAAAGCCCCATCTCTTAGAGCCAGGCTGGCAAGCTTTGATATGCAAATACAGACCGTCAGAAACTGGGTCCACCCAAACATGGCAATTCCTGAAGTCTTCTTGTCCCCGCGTATGACTGGCAACATGGCCACCCCCATATATCCCCATGAGTGTAGAACATCACTGTGTCCTGCCTTTGCATATTAAAAGGCTAGGGTGGGAGGGCCAGCTTTTTGCAGCTATGCGAATGACATACCTGGTCAAAATAATCCCCTGGGTCCTATGCACATCAGACACCGCCTCCTCCAGCCTCCTCATGTTACTGGCTGTTTTCAGCCACACTTTGGGTTTCCTGTCTCTGCTTGGAGCCACCCTCCCTCCATCTCTGTGTAGGGGAGCTTCTTCCTTCTTTCTTACCTATTAAACTCTCCGCTCTTTAAAACCACTCCACATGTGTCGGTGTTGTTTTATTTAAATTGGCGTGAGGCTAAGGACACTCATGTTCCTCCAGTCATCGGAGCTGTATCAATTTTGCTAGAGCAAGGCAGCTATTTGGGGCTAGTGAAAGAAGGTTAGTTCTAGTATTGACGGGGAGCCATTTCACTTAAGACATTCTTATTGTCAATGTCCCTTTTGTTTATATTGATAGTAGGCACACTGATTCTGGCTGAAGGGCTGATACATTGGAGACTCTCACGTGGGCATCCTAGACACTAATCTTATAACACTTTCTTGGGATGGGGAGCCCTGAGGTGGCAGGATTTTAAAGCAGCTGCTACTAATTGTGCTTTTGGCTATTTCTTTTTTCTTTTTATCTCCACCTCTTTGGTCCTGTCCCTGTTGTTGAAAACTTTAGAGGCCGTGTTTAAGAGTGATTCTTACGAGTTTAAGGTCTCATAGCAAGGAGTTTAGGCAGGTGCTAGTTGGATAAGGGGAAGGGGTGCTTGATGGCCTTAGGTTAAAATCATAGGTTAGAGAACTGGTGGGACCTCCCTCAGACCTGGGGGACTGAGGAGACTCTGGGGAGGCCATGTAGGCCATCTAGGGAGAGCAGCTTGGAGCGGATCCTCAAGGTGTGGCTTCCTGGTGTCTGGAAATAACAGGAGGGAGTAAAGGGCCATAAAAGCATGTACAAAAGGGACCATTCTTTTTCTTTTTTTACAGAATAAGTCTAATTGTAAAATAGCATTATAATGTATGGAACCATGTTTAAGACAAGTCTGTTGGTTTTCTAATTTGTGTTGAACCCAAGCAGAGTTGTGACAGAAAATGAGTTTCTTTTTCTTTAAGCTGAATTTGAATTTGCTCCAATTGCCAAATAGATACCCTGGTGGCAAGTCCTCTGTGATGCTCGCCATTGTCCCCTCATCTAACAAGGATTTCTACTGGACACATAAAGTTTTCTGAGTCCAACAAGAGGGAAAGTGACAAAGCCATCATTACTCTTGTCTCAGATTTCCACTTCCTGCATAGAAGGTGTAAGTAGAGGTAGCAAGACATTATGAAAGTGGATTGTAAGCAATTGTTAGTAAACAAAATATGACTAAAGCAGTATTTTTATTATTTTATTTATTATTATTATTATTTTTTGAGACAGTGTGTCAATCTGTCACCCAGGATTGAGTACAGTGGTGGGAACTCGGCTCACTGCAACCTTCTCCTCCTGGGTTCAAGCGATTCTCATGCCTCAGCCTCCCAAGTAGCTGGAATTACATGCAGGCGCCACCACATCTGGCTCACTTTTTGTATTTTTAGTAGAGACAGGTTTCACCGTGTTGGCCCAGCTCATCTTGAACTCCTGACCTCAAATGATCTGCTAACCTCAGCCTCCCAAACTTTCGGGATTACGGGAATAAGCCACTGTGCCTGGCTTTAAAGCAGTATTTTTATTAAGTAAAATGTAAAGAAAAGGTATAAATAATGTGACAACAATAAAACAAAATACCATTACAGAAAATGGTAACCTTAGGGCAGAGAACAAGAGAAGGCAAACCAAGGTTCCAGTAGGGTGTAGGGTGAGGCTCCAATCCACAATCCTAGGAGGAATGTTAATGCTGGAAACCCTGAAGCATCCAGGGAGTGGCCAACAATACCAAATGCTGAAAACCCAGAGTACCCGAGTATCAGCCTAGGAGTGTCCCCACACCAAATGCCAGGGAACCCTGGAATATCCAGGGGCTGACCAATGCAGAAAATCCTGGAAACTCAGTGGGGTGGCCAACAGTGAGCCTCAAAGGCCTGGTTTGGGTTACAGAACAATGTGACACTGACTTCCTAAGGCTGACAGAACAGGAAAATTCTTAGAACCAAGTGTTCTGCCTTAAATCATTGCACAAACATAATTAGCAGGAAGCCAATGCCAAAACTGCAAACCAAACATATATATCAGGGGATAAAATAAGATAAAATGACTGTTGGATAAATAAAATGGCATTGGAGGAGAAATGACTAAGAAAAGGAGCAAAGAGGATGTAGTCAGGTATGCTATGGGGGACTTCAAATTGACAATCTAGCCAAAGGTGTTATTCCCTGGATCATCTGATATAGGGCAGGTGGGCAGAGGGGACGCATACAGGTGTGCAGGAGCCAAAATGGTGCCAAGCAGTCTCTAATGTGGGGCCTGCATGAAGATCTCTCCAGGCTCCCCAGCTTGGGTGGGTTGGGCTCCCATGGGGGAACTGGTCCGCAGAGCAACTGGCCTGCATGAAGCAGTGGCTCTGTGGCCACTTGCCCATCCACTCAGCTCCACCACCTGTCAGGAAAGATGATGGCTCTTAAAACAGCCTTTGGCCAGTGTTAACAGCTCTGCAATATTAGCAACTCTGTAGCTTTGATGGCTGTAGCGCGATCACCATCTCACCCTCTCTCACTGGTCACTGTCTTGCCATGTCTCCAATAGCAGTCTTGCCCATTGCTGATCGCTATGTCCATCTTCTCGTAAACTGCCATCTCGTGCTGTGTCTTGATGTCTTGTTTCTCCGCTGTTTCCGCCATCTCACTGCCACATCAAACACTGCCTCTCACCATCTTTAGTGGTGAGTGACTGGCTCAATACTGATGCAAGGCAAGTTCTTGGCTTTTCTCAGGAAGGAATGTAAGCGTAAGCTGGTGATAGAAGAAAACAGCTTTATTGAGGCAGCAGCAGTGTTACAGCTCTGTGATTACTCCTGCAGAGCAGGGTAATTCATAGGCAGAGGGCCAAAAGGAGCAGCCAGGGGCAGTTTTACAGTCACATTTATACCCACCTTTAATCACGTGATAATTAGGGGGTGTGTTGTTCAGAAAATGGGTGGTGTTGCCCCAACTTCCAGGTGTTGCCTGGAACAGGAATTTCCAGGTGTTTCCATGGCAAGGGGCTGTGACTTCTGGATGTTACTATGGCAATGGTAAACTGTCCTGGCATTGGTGAGTGTGTCTCATGGAGAGGTGCTTTCAGAACCCTCTTCCTGTTTTGGTCAGCCTCATATCTGGTCCAGAGTCAAGTCCTGCCTCTTACCTCAAAAGTAACAAGAAATCTGTAATAAAAACCCAGAAAGAAAACTCAAAATTTATATTTGGTGGTTACTGACATGGTACTTATCAAAATCACACATAAGTTCAAGGGAATTAAAAAAACTCTGAAAATTATTATAGGAGGTCATAATGTCCTCCAGTCAAAAAATTAATAAAGATACAACAAAACAAGGAAATTAAAGGCTGGTTTCTATTATGAACATAAACACAAAAATCTTAAGAAAAAGGGAGAAAAATGAAATCCATCTGCATATCTATACATTTCGTGAACTCACATGGTAAAGAGTATTACAGTTTTTACCCTAAGAACTCTCAATAGGCAATTTTAATTTCTGAAATTTTGTATGAACCATAAGGTATGTTGGATCTCTTTCCCTAACTTAAATACATTTCCTCACATTTAAATATTTTCCCAGTTTTTAATGACTTTTTATTTTGCTTAGACTTTTAGTTGACATAAATAAAAAATGTGTATTAAAAGCCTACTGTTTCAATTTAATCTGTGAAATATATTTACATTCTTATTCTATAGAATAAATTCCAAAAATACCTAGAAAAGAGAGATCTTGCCAGAAGATAGGTAGTTCTTTAGTGTCAAGCTGAGATTATCTACCAGAAGAACTTTTGGCTCACGTAGCTTCCAGTACACTGCAAGAATAAAAGATGTGAAGACAATGTTACTTAATTGGATTTGCAATTACTATTTACTGTTAACCAATTTTATTGAAAAAAAATATTTCCAATCAAATACACTGATTTTAAATGTACTGTTGAACAAACTTTTATAAATATATGCATTCTTATAAGCACCTCCAAAATCAATACACAGAACATTTCTATAACTCCAAAACGTTTTGTCCTGCTCTTCAGAAATCAACTTGCTTTCCAACTCAGAGAACAGAAAATCCTTGGTCCACTTATTGTTAGTATAGTTATCACTTTGTTTTTAAGAATTTCACATAAATGGATTATAACACATGTTCTTTTTTGGCTGGTGATCTTTGTGCAGCATAGTTGTTTCTGAGGCTCTTTCATGTCATCCTGTGTCCTCATGAGGTGTTCCTCTTTACTTTTGAGTACTATTTAGCTGTTTAGTAATTTCACGGTGTATCCCATCACCTGCTGATGGCCATGTGGGTTGTTTCCACTTTGGGCTATTATGGATAAAACTACCATGAACGTTATTATACAAGGCTTTGCATGAATATTTCTTTACTTCTTTTGGACAAATACCTAAGAGTGCAGTTACTGGGTCTTACAGTGAGTGTTTAATACTCTGCCAAACTGTTTTCCAAAGTAGTTGTACCATTTTACATCTCTACTCAGAATTCATGAGACTTCTCAATGTTTCAGCTACTTGTTTTTAAGACTTTTTCTTAATCTTCACTCAACAGTGACCAGAATGGCTAATGATCATTAAGTCATGTTTTTCTTACAGTTTTCTTGACTTTTGTGGGTGCTTGACATGTATCAGTATATTGAGATCAGAATCAATATTGTCTAAACCCCTTTCAAACGCTTTTCCTAAGTCATGATATTTAGGATGATAACAGGAAATCTAAAGGGACTGTAGGTAGTAGTAACAGGCATTATTCAATATTTGTAATCATACTTCTTAAGGCAATACATTTTGAGTGAAATAGCATTCAATTAGACTCAGGATAAAAAGCTTCTAATGTCAGCTCTAGCGTTAAATATTAGAAAACCTTGGAGAAAACAATCCAGGAAGAGAAATCAGAGGGTGTTTCACTAGTGGAGAAGTGGTGCAACACCTAAACCCTATTAATGCCAGATCTTTGCAGTGATTTCCACTCATAAAGATGGATTAACTCCTTGCCTTGTTCTCTTATGTGTCTGTGTGACTTCAGGCTGAGGGGATGTCACATCATAGAGGGAGAAGTGCTCTTGTGTACAGAAACATGGCTTAGAAGATGGGCTTTGGAGGTGACTGCAATAGAATATACGTTTTGAAGAGGTCTCCTATGAAATGTTCTGATAAATTGTTTCTTGTGGCCAAGTGCTCGGGCTCAGACATGTTATCTCAGCTCTTTGAGAAACTGAGGAGGAAGAATCACATAAGGCCAAGAATTTGATGCCAGCCTGGGCAACACAGGGAGACCACATGTCTACAAAATACACACACACACACACACACACACACACGATTTGTTAAAATGTGTGAACAATGACATCATAAAGTGATTATATATGAACATTTGGTGAGAAAATTAGAAAATAAAGCAACGTCTTCTGAGCCAACAATATTATAATCAAGATGTTAATTTTTTAACTATAGTAAATACAGAGAACATAAAATTGTCTAACCCATTATTAAGAGTGCAGCGAAATGGCATTAAGTATATTCATTTTGTTCTGCTATTATTACTGATACTAACTCCAGAACTCTTTTCATCTTATAAAAATTGATATTTATCCCACTTAAACAATACTCTCCCACCATTTCCTCTATCCCTACCCCCAATAACCTCCATTTCACTTCTCTCTATGTCAGTGACATCTTTGAAGCAGGTTCACTGTGCACTGGTTACCAGCGTACTTAAGCTTGGGGAACAGAACACCCCACACAGCGAGTTACATGAAGTGGGTTTATCGTTTACAGAAAAGCAGCAAGGGAACACAAAAGTCCTGGACTTACTATGGGTCAGCCCCCCAAGGCACAGGAAAGCCATATGGAGCTGATGGAGTCGACTATGTGTCCCCCCCTTTCACCACAGCTCAGGAACCTGGGAAAGCAGCCACTCTGGGTTTTATATCCTGGGGTAACAAGACACACAGGGTTAAAGGGCATTCTATTCTATGGGAAAATGATATAGAGCACAGGTAGTCTGTTCAGGTCAGTTCCTCTCTATCTCAGGATATTACAATTCCAGCACATTCTACAATTATTCTTGAGAACTCTTAAAATAAGCAAGAAAGTGGAGAGAACTAAGTCAGTCAGGGTCATTGTGGAACTGTCTTGCAGGTACCCCACCACCTAGACATCCCCCTTAGCAAAGCTAGCATATTGCATATGCCCACCAACTTCCCCTGAACTGGAGGTGGAGATTTTTCTTTACAGATTGATGAAGCACCTTGACTTACACAATCTCAGTGTAGGTTATTAAGCCATAGTAAGAGTGCAGTTCATTGGGCCAAGGAAAGCTACTACCACTGGCAGGAGGATAAGACTCCACAAAGTAGTGACTACGATGTTAAATAGGTGAAAGGAGAATCTTTCAGATGCCCCGTTGTTTACAACCAGTGAGCCTGCTTTATGATCACCTCTAATTGTATTTCTAGGATACATGAGGTGTTTATCCTGGTACAGCAGACAGTGGAGGGTGTTGGTAATTGCATAGAAGGTCTATTGTGTTCCATGAGAGTGTGCCCATTGTCATGTTGGACATGTGTGCCCGTGTCATGTTAGACACTTAGGGTGTTTCTTGGTCAGAGTGAAATCTCATGGAATATCCAAAAACATGACATAGAGTCCTCTCAAGGGTGGCCATGCTAGCCCCAACATCTAATTGAGTGACATATATTTAGCTGTCCAGGAAGCAAACTGTTGCCATAGTCCTTTTTCCTATACAGGGGATCCTTTAATAGTTTAGTCACTCAGTTGCTATTTTCCTGACCAGGTGGCTGGGTTGTTGACAATGGCCTATGATTTAGTGGAAATGGAGCAAAATATAGTGTTGGGGCAGCCTATAAGGCTACTATCATTCCATATAGTTTGTCCCATTGGGCAGAATGTCCTTGTTCTGTGTCAGTCAAAAGATGCCATCCCCTGGCTGGATAGTGGCTACATGCGTGTCTCTGAATCTTTGACTCTATGTGGCCAAAGGAGATCTAAATAGTTTCCTGTGGGTTGTTTGTTCCCTTCTAGAAAGCTTACCATTTGTTCATGGGGCACATGGATCCTATGGGATCCTGGTTAGGGCTGATTCTGACTGTACCATTTCCATTTAATAATTTGGATCTGTTGGGCCTGTCCAGTTTTATCGATTGTGTTTGTAGGCACCAAAGTGAGAATCGGTAGTTAAGGTAGCAGCATCACGCCTGGTGCTCTAGCTCTGAGATACTCAGCTCCTATCAGTTTCCTACAACAAGCAAGGAGTTGCTATTAAAAAGAGGCACAACTGTTGGCTGCTTCAGGAAACTTTTCTGTCCAAAATCTGAGTCTGGTGCACCCAGTGACACTAGAATCACCTGACTCCAGTTGTTAGTCTGAGTCCTGATATGTGGTACTATGTTAGGGGGGTCATTCTTCTTGGCAAATTAGGTGTTCAGAAGAGCCAGTTGCCCTGTAAATCTCAGTTACTTGAAAATCATATTATTGAGTCCCCACAGGGACCTCCATAACATTGATTTATGAGTCTCCCTGGGAAAGTGAGGAAAGGTGACTGAAGTTCATGTTTTGAATAGTCCTCATTATTAAAATCCCCTTGCTCATTAATGGCATTTCTATTAATATTCACTTGGGAAGCATTTTCTTTTTATTATGGCTCATTTTTTGAAACATCTAGTCATAGCTCTTCCAGAATGGCTTTGTCTGCAATCATCCTGTTGCATTTCTTTTAAGGCCTGATGGTCTGTCAAAAACCAAAAGCCAACATAAGTAAAATGCTTTCTCTTTGCAATGTGATCATCAGATGTAACCCTTGCAGTTTACTCACTGTTATGGTTTTTACATTTCCAGGGCTTCCTTGACAATGGCACTGATATGACTCCATCCAGCATCCATTGACGTGAGAACTCTAGTTGGCATATCATCATTGTGGGCATGAACATAACGAAGACTTTCATAGGATGTAATGGTTAATATTCAACATTGCTCAAAATTTGCCCTTGCAGCTCTACTGGGTTGGAAAAATATTTTATGTTAAGACAATCATTTGGTAGAGTTTTAAAAATAAAGGCTACAAAGAAATTTTCTTTAGCAAGAGTATGAACTATATGTGGTCCAGAATATAATTTTTATGGAATGTAACAAAAATTTTTTAAATGTATTCAATTTAGATAATAATTTTATAAGCAGGCATATATTGCATATATAATAGAATAAAGGCACTTAAATATGAATACTGTATATATTTGTAGCCAACATTTTATCAAATAAATATACATTCAGTTTTATGTATCTTATGTATATGCACGTTTTTTACAAATGCAGTGAATTTTAACTTTTTATTGAAATATTAGTTTTAATTTTGTCATTAATTTTCTCTTAATAACTTTATAATTTGATTACTAAATATTCACCTTTACACCACCAATTTAAGAAAAAATACGTGTGTGTGTGTATACAAGTAGAAGTGTAAATACTGTATCAGTAGACTTTCATGCATTAATGATTGGAAACTGGTTAAATACACAACTCAGTGGCTGATAACAGTAAACATTTGTTTTCAAGTTCATGGATGCTCATGTTCACAGTCATCTGGCTGATCAAGGAAGGGCTCAGCTGAGTGATTTCTCTGCACGGCACTGAGCTCATCTTCAGTCTACAGATATCAATTTTCTGAAGACAACTGCTGAACAGCAGTGACTACACATGACTCAAGATTCTTGTGGCAGTTCACAGGAGTGAACAACATCCCAAACCAAACTGCACAGTTGAATTTAAGTCCAATAATTTCTAACATAGGTTCACACGTTTTAAATATATTCCTTTATTTCAGTGAGTACAAATTTTTAAGAAAATGTTTACCTCATTTAATTATAGAGGTGTTTTATGATTCCATGGACAAATAATTACATTTTCAACCTTTACCATACTGAAAATATTTGCAAATGTAAATTTACATTAATAAGAAAATAATAAAGCTGAACATGTTTTCAACATGTGGCTTTAAATATAATTTATTTAAGTGGCCTCATGGGGGAAACATCATTTTAACTATCATAAATATCCCTTTTTGCCTCTCTTGTTTCCGATAGAGTTGTCCAATAAGAAGCCCTCCCATGAGATTTGGAAGTCAAAAAAGGAAGACTCAATATTCTCCATTGATTACCTAAGACAGACACAAGATCAGAAGTGAGGACTGGAGAAAAACCTAGAAAGACGCAGTAGGAAGCTGAGAGCAGCAGCACCCCGACCCTTAAGCTTTCAGACAGGACGGAGGACCACGTGATTACATAGCCCATACTTCAGGGGCAGACACATTCCATTTTCTGAGGGAGCACCAGAGAATCCTGCTTCTACTAACAACTTTCCTGACTATTACATCTTTGGTTTTAAAAGGTTGTAGCGTAAAAGTTGATCATAGGAATTCGATCATTCTTGTCATACTCAACAGAGCCAAAAAACCAGGGAGGAAAGGCACTCAGGGTACAAAATACTGTTTCTAGAATGCAATTTAAATAGCCCGTATTATCCCGTGGTACTAATATTTATGATTTTTTGAATAAACATAGAAATTGACTCCCCCAGTCTTAAAACTCAAGATAGTTACGTTTGTTAATCTGAGTTCCTTTTTCGGGAGACTAACCATCAGGCCTCTAGGTACAATCAAGGAGCTGAAAGTTATATATCACTGAATTGGGATAGTGAGACATCAGACCCTTTACCCATCATGATTGCCTAACTGACCTCCTGCTTCCTGTGGACCAAATTAATTTCCTTACCCCTCCTTAATTCCTGTTTTCCCACATTTCTTCCCTGCTATATAAACCCTAATTTTAGTAGTTCAGGGAGATACATTTGCAAATGGTGTCCCATTTTTTGGCTGCAGCACCTGATTAACGCCTGTTCCTTGTCAATACTATTGTCTTAGTGATTGGTTTTCTATGTGCTGAGCAGCAGGATCTTCACTGAATCCCTGGCATTTTAGTAACAAAATTCTCTACAAGCTTCACTGCTTTGGCTTATTGTAACCTGAAATCAAAATTTACCCACAACTTCTGAGATAATATAATTCTAGGATTCAATTAGTCCACCACTGCTTGCCAGTCTGAGCTTGCCAGCTCCCAACCCTTACTGGAGTCAATAAAATTTCTCAAAAAACAATAGGTAATAATTTCCCCTTTTTCGAAAAACTCTACCTTCTCTTTGTTCTTCCAACATATTGAAGACCATTGAGTTTTCCTGTATGCCCCATTTAGCAAATATTTCTTAGCAAATAAAACATTAAATTTGGAGATTTATCTCTACATTTTATTTAGACTTCAGTACTTTAGACTGTAATTCTATGTATTAAGACAATTTCTGCTTAGAAGATCTGTAGTGCCTTCTCTGCTATATGATTTCCAACTGAAGTCATAAACTAGACTCTTCAGTTGTCATGATCTGTGTCTTTATTAAATCAGGCATTGTTTAATTAAAGACAGCATTGTTATGTCTGTGAAGCTGGGACTGAGAAAAGAAAAAGAAATTGGGACGCAGAGGTGACTTCATGTCCCCCTCTACCAACACCATCAGAGTGTGGCTGCATCTGAGGAACACTCTCAGCCCATGGAGGCATCAGGAGGAGCAGCTGGGGCAGCCCAGCCTCACACATCTGCTTCCCTGGGGGTTTATGTTCGGGTGTGTAACACTGTGGGAGGGTTACTGTTATACTGTTGACAGTAATAAGCTGCAAAATCTTCAGGCTGCAGGCTGCTGATGGTGAGAATGAATTCTGTCCCAGATCCACTGCCACTGAACCTTGAGGGGACCCCACTTTGCAAAGTGGATGCAGCATAGATCAGGAGTTTAGGGACTTTCCCTGGTTTCTGCTGATACCAGGCTAAATAATTGCTAATGCCCTGACTGGCTCGGCAAGTGATGGTGACCCTGTCTCCTACAGAAGCAGACAGGGAGGATGGAGACTGGGTCATCTGGATGTCACATCTGGCACCTGAAATTGGAAACATAAAAACAAATGTCCACACAATTAATCATGTTGTTAGAGAATTTCCCTGAATAGTAAAGCAGTAGTGAACACACTGGGCTGAGTAAACTGCTAGTGTCACCTTCCTTACCTGGGAACCAGAGCAGCAGGAGCCCCAGGAGCTGAGCAGGGACCCTCATGTCCATGCTGTGTCCTGACTGGGTCTGACTCCTGCATGAAGTCTGTCCAGCCTATTAATAAGTCTCCAGGTCAGGACGATGTGCTCTGAGAACATGCAAATGAGGAGGGGACGGGACAGACTGGGCACAACTGCAGAACTGGCTCATCTCAGTAACTGAGCACCAGCTCTGTGTCCCCTGGTGTCCCAGGTAAGACCAGGGTAGCACAAATTTGTCTGCAACAAATGCGTTTCTACTGGGGACTAGTTTGTTATGAGAAACATTTTTTAGGTATTTTTTTTTTTGTGACAATTTGAAGTATTCCTCAGTGATCGATGGAGTAATGTATTTCATGGGTGTATGGGGATTGTTTAGGAGAATATTCTTGTTTGTAGCAAATACATAGTAAAATGTTAAATGGTAGGATTCTCAGGTCTTCAAAAGACTGTCATATGATTCTCATTAGGGAAGTGGGTACTTTTTCCTATCATTGCAACATTTCTGTGATTTTAATATTATTCTTTTCTAAAAAAATGAAAAATAAAATTTATTGACATGATGCTATATATGTATTTCTAAGTATTAGGTAATGGTGTTATGCCATTGTTCTTACCACTATAAGATCAAGCAATTTACTACAGATGCAGAGATGATACCATGTTTTCTCAACGTACGCAGCACTCACAGATCCACCATTATCAAGAGGTGCAGGTCTCTGTAATACTCATAGACTAAATGAGCTGCACCTTATTCTTGTTTTGGGCACCTTCATAGTCTACCTTCTTTCCTGCCATTGAGTATTGTTTCCTAATGTTCATCTCTCTTAGTGAGGGTGGCCATGGCATGGAGCATGTCCCTGCCATGCACCATCAATGACACGTTCCTCTTTTACATTTCATCAGTGACTGGGGACATCATCCTGAACCAGATGCCAGCGACCCTGTTAACATTTTTAGAAAAGAGACCCTGAATCCCTTATCAAGCAATTGCCTATGTACATGGAGAAATCAGTTGGATTCATATGAAACTGGACAGGGATTCGCACTCATTATATCTCACATCTCTAATGTGCCCCAAACGTCCCAGCCTGGCTCAGTAGCAGGTGAAGTGGATCCAACTATATCAGCTTTAGTGGGCTGCAGCCTAAGGCTATACAAAATTTTACTGATGCCTGACTAGGGGAGCCAAATCACAGTGCTGTAGCCTGTGCACAAACCTTCCTGCTGCTTTATAAGCACCCTGAATTTTAAGGGAACTTACTGATACTGGGAGAAAGGAAGAAAGTTCGATTTGTCCTCTAAATGTTTGCTGAAAATGAACTGACAAAAGAAAGATTAATAAGAGAAAAGGCAAACAAAATTTACTTAAAGTGCAGTGGGATATCATAGCAGGGTGATTACCCAGATAACTCAATGATATCCAGTTGTTCATACTTCCTCTCTAGCGAAGAGGGAATTGGAAAGTGTAGACAATGTGGAGAGAAGACGAGAATGGAAGTGTATCCTCAAAAGAATAGGTAATAGCGTGTCTGGGTAAAGCATCAACTTCCAAACTCTTTTATTTTTGATTCCTGTTTTGTGTTAATCTTCCCTGATATAAAATTTCCCAGGAAGAATTTTCTTGACCATTGATTTCCTTCTGGAGAATCTGCCTTTAAGCAGATAAGGGATATTTAGGAAAAGTCTTTTTGTGTATTTGCTGCTTTCTAAACGCCTTTGGTTTCACATAATCATAATACCAACGCAGCAGAGTTTGAGATGTTATTTTCTGGATTCCTTTACTTGCAACCCACCTGCCAGAATCCTGTTCCTGAGAGATGCAGGTACAGACTGAAAGAGTAGTTGACCCCTGAACAATGTGGAGGTTGTGGCACTGACGGCTGGTGCAGTTGAAAACCTGTGTAGAACTTTTGCATCCCTAACTTAAGTACTAGTAGCTTACTTTTGACTAGAAGCTTAGTGATGAAATAAATAGTTGATATATTATATACTCTACTCTTTTAATAAAGTATACTAAAGAAAAAATGTTATTAATAAGATCGTAAAAATGAGAAAATGTATTTATTACTTATTAAGTGCTTGCTCACAGGTGACACACACAGAAGAAAATATAAGTGGATCTGCAAATTTCAAGCTCAAGTTATTCAAGGGTTAACTGTACCAGGATGAATGTAGCAGTCCCCATCTGTAATCTAGGGCTTTCCCCTTTGCTGTACCTCTGCTCACTTCCAATGGCTATATATATATATATATATATATATACACACACATATATATATATATATATATATCTGATGTTCTTTATGATCTTGGGCAGAGAACTCAGCCTGCATGCACTGCTGGCCTGGAATGTTTATCTCTTAGGCAAGTTCTATGCTTTCCCTGTGTCCTCCAGAATCCATCTGTGGTAAAGATAATTCTAGTGTAAATGTATTGCCTGTTGGGGCCTATTGGGATGTGTTTAGGTCAGGAGGGTGGAGCCCTCTAGTGGAATACATTAATGCCAGTATAAACAGGGATTATGGGTCTAGGATCTCACTCTCTCTTCTGCTTGTCTGTCACGTTAAGACATGGCCTTCCCTCCTTTTAAGAACTCAAGAATTCAGGCATCTTCTTGAAAGCAGAGAAAGCTGACATTAACCTGCCCATGCCTTGATCTTACATTTCTCATTCTCTAGAAGTGTGAGAAAATAAATTTCTGTTTTTTATTAATTACACAGTGACAAAGAATCTGTTAGAGCAGCTTGAAAAAGAACAAGAGAGAGAGCACATAATCAATGAGGACAGGATCATGTGTATGTCAGGCCTCTCAGCCCAAGCTAAGCCATCATATCCCCTGTGACCTGCACGTATGCATCCAGGTCGCCTGAAGCAACTGAAGATCCACAAAAGTGAAAATAGCCTTAACTGATGACATTCCACTATTGTAATTTGTTTCTGCCCCACCCTAACAGATCCATGTACTTTGTAATCTCCCCACCCTTAAGAAGGTTCTTTGTAATTCTCCCCACCCTTGAGAATGTACTTTGTGAGATCCACCCGCTGCCCGCAAAACATTGCTCTTCACTGGACCACCTATCCCAAAACCTATAAGAACTAATGATAATCCACTACCCTTTGCTGACTCTCTTTTCGGACTCAGCCCGCCTGCGCCCAGGTGATTGCAAGAGGTAAAAGTCCAATCCTTTTTAAGTTGGAGGCTGAGCTTGGTGAGGTGTGTCTTTAAAAGACCATTAGTCCTTTCCACCTTTCCTGAAGAATGAGGATGGTAAGGGATATGAAGCTTCCACTGAATACTAAGAGCCTGAAAAACTGCTTGGGTGATTTGACTAGTAAAGGCTGGTCTGTTATCGGACTGTATAGAGGTGAGAAGTCCAAACTGAGGAAGTATGTCTGACAAAAGGGAAGAAATGACCATGGTGGCCTTCTCAGACCCTGTGGGAAAGGCCTCTACCCATCCAGTGAAAGTGTCTACCTCGACCAAGAGGTATTTTAGTTTTCTGACTCGAGGCATGTGAGTAAACTCGATTTGCCAGTCCTGGGAATAAACTCAATTTGCCAGTCCTGGGCGGGGGCAAATCTCAAGCTTGATGTGTAGGGAAGGGAGGGGGCCTGAACAATCTCTGAGAAGTAGTAGAATAGCAGATGGAACACTGAGAAGTGATTTCCTTAAGGATAGATTTCCATGATGGAAAGGAAATGAGAGGTTTTAAGAGGCGGGCTAGTGGCTTGTAACCTATATGGAAGAGGTTATGAAATGGCAATAGACTAGAATGGGCCTGTGAGAGTGGAAGGAGGTATTTTCCTTGGTCCAGGAACCATTTGCCTTGTGTGGGATGAGATTGATAGGTGGAAGTTTCAGTGGGAGAGTAGGTGGGAGTGACCGATGAGAAGGAGAAAAACTGGCCATGAGGGACAGAAGTTGGAATGCTAGCTGCTTCTTTAGCTACCTTACCAATACAAGCGCTGCTCTGAGCGATGGGATCTGATGCTTTCTGATGGCCCTTGCAGTGAATGTGTTATGCCCAGACCGTTTATTCCCCAGAGAAGACCACCAGAGTCTGGAGTCAAAGCCAAATGGCAAGGATCTTTATTGCAGGTTCGAACCTGGAACTCTCACGCTGGTCGCGCAATGAGCGGAAGAGCTCCCCAACTGGGCTCAGGACAGCGTTATATAGTCAGGGGTAAACAGGCACAGAGTCATAGGGGATTTTGTACAAATCAGACGTATGATTGGCTGACATTTGAACAAGGCAACTTGGCTGATTATGATTGGTTCCCGCCATTTCTGATATTTCAGTTACTCTTTTGAAACACTGGTGACGTTTATCAGGGGCTTGCAGGGCAGGGCTCGTTTACCCGGTCTGTTCTGGTTTCTGGTTTCCTGGAATTGTTTGTCTGAGTTAGTCCTGGGGGTTGTTTTTCAACCTTGCCCTATTTCACTTTGTTGCTAGGTTTAGCAATGGGGTGGGTACACACTTTACAAAACGCTTTGACGTGAAATATTCTTGTGGTATGCCCTTTCAAATGACTCCAGCTTCCTTTGGAAGTAAAGCAGCCTTGAGAAGGGTTTTTATTAAAGAAGCATTAATGATGGAGGACCTTTGCATAGTGAGGAAACCTTTCAGCCCATAAAACAGCATGCTGGTGCAGGATATGGGGTCAGTATAAATATTGATATGTAGCTTCTAAGTTCCAGAATAAAGCTGTGTCCATTGGACAGCCAGCCTAATCCCTCCTCTTCCTCCTGGAAGTCTCAAGTACTGTCCCCTACTTCCCTCAAACTCACTCATATTTCTGAAGAACAGTAATAACCCTTATGAGCCTAATACCTCCCTTCATTCTGTTAGGTCTGTTTGTCCTTACCCTACTTTTTGCAACAAGGCTTTACAAAGTCATCCACACTACTTAGACTGAGCCACAAAAACTAGTCATCCCTACTATCTTCTGTCTAGTCATACTCCTATTCTCCATTCTCAACTACCTACAAATGCCCTACTCTTGTTTACACTGCCGTTTACACTGTTCCTTCAAGCCATCACAGCTGATATCTCTTGGTGCTATCCCCAAACTGCCACTCTTAACTCCCTTTTAGAGTGGATAGATGATCTCTGCTGGCAGAGGATCCTCCAATAGTTTCACCCTGATGAAGTTCTATTCTTTGTTTTTATACTCACTCTTAATCTCATTCCCATTCTCTTGCCACCTTCTACATCTCCCCAGCTATCTCCACCACACCATCAACCTCACCCATTCTCTCCTAGCTGTTTCTAATCCCTCCTTAGCAAACAAATTCTGGCTTTGTATTTCCCTTTCTTCCAGTGTCTACACAGCTGTCCCTGCCTTACATGCAGACTGGACAACATCTGCTGTCTCCTTACACCTCCGAACTTCCTTTAATAGCCCTCACCTTTACCCTCCTGAAGAACTCATTTACTTTCTAGATAGGTCCAGGAAGACCTCCCCAGACATTTCACATCAGCAAGCTGCCACCCTCCTCCACACTTACTTAAAAAACCTTTCTCCTTATATCAACTCTACTCCCCACATATTTGGACCTCTCACAACACAAACTACTATTCCTGTGGGTGCTCCTTTATGTATCTCTCGGCAAAGACCCACTGGAATTCCCCTGGGTAATCTTTCACCTTCTCAATGTTCCTTTACTCTTCATCTCCAAAGCCCATCTACACATATCACTGAAACAATGGAGCCTTCCAGCTCCATATTACAGATAAGCCCTCTATCAATAGAGGCAAACTTAAAAACATTAGCTGTAATTATTGCTTAGGAAGACACTTACCCTGTATTTCACTCCATCCTTGGCTACCATCCCCTTGCTTGTCAGACTCTCCTCCCAGGCCCTCTTCTTGTTTACTTATACCCAGCCCTGAAAATAACAGTGAAAGATTGCTAGTAGATACTCAACGTTTTCTCATACACCATGAAAATCGAACCTCCCTCTCTACGCAGTTACCTCATCAGTCCCCATTACAACCTCTGATGGTTACCACGCTAGCTGGATTCCCAGGGGTCTGGGTACAAGATACCCCTTTCAGCACTCCTTCTCATCTTTTTACTTTGCATCTCCAGTTTTGCCTCACATAAGGTCTCTTCTTCCTCTGTGGATCCTCTACCTACATGTGTCTACCTGCTAATTGGACTGGCACATGCACACTAGTTTTCCTTACTCCCAAATTCAATTTGCGAATGGTACCGAAGAGCTCCCAGTTCCCCTCATGACACTGACATGACAAAAAAGGGTTATTCCACAAATTCCCTTGCTTGTCGGTTTAGGACTTTCTGCCTCCACTATTGCTCTTACTGGAATAGCAGGCATTTCAACCTCTGTCACAACCTTCTGTAGCCTCTCTAATGACTTCCCTGCTAGCATCACAGACATATTACAAACTTTATCAGTCCTCCAGGCCCAAGTTGATTCTTTAGCTGCAGTTGTCCTCCAAAACCGCCAAGGTCTTGACTTACTCACTGCTGAAAAACGAGGACTGTGTATATTCTTAAATGAAGTGTTGTTGTTACCTAAACCAATCTGGTCTGGTGTATGACAACATAAAAAAACTCAAGGATAGAGCCCAAAAGCTTGCTAACCAAACCAGTAATTACGCTGAACCCCCTTGGGCACTCTCTAATTGAATGTCCTGGGTCCTCCCAATTCTTAGTCCTTTAATACCTATTTTTCTCCTTCTTTTATTTGGATCTTGTATCTTCTGTTTAGTTTCTCAGTTCATCCACAACTGTATCCAGGCCGTCATCAACCATTCTATAGGATAAAAGTTTCTTCTAACAATCCCACAATATCACCCCTTACCACAAAATCTTCCTTCAGCTTAATCTCTTCCATTTTAGGTTTCCACGCTGCCCTTAATCCTGCTCAAAGCAGCCCTGAGAAACATCACCCATTATCTCTCCATACCACCCCCAAAATTTTTCACCACCCCAACACTTCACCACTATTTTGTTTTATTTTTCTTATTAATATAAGAAGACAGGAATGTCAGGCCTCTGAGCCCAAACTAAGCCCTCATATCCCCTGTGACCTGCACATATACACCCAGATCACCTGAAGCAACTGAAGAGCCACAAAAGAAGTGAAAATAGCCTTAACTGTTTCTGCCCCACCCTAACTGATCAATGTACTTTGTAATCTCTCCACCCTTAAGAAAGTTCTTTGTAATTCTCCCCACCCTTGAGAGTATACTTTGTGAGATCCACCCTTGCCCACAAAACATTGTTCCTAATTTGACCACCTATCTCAAAACCTGTAATAACTAATGATAATCCACCACCCTTTGCTGACTCTCTTTTTGGACTCAGCCCACCTGCACCCAGGTGATTAAAAAGGTTTATTGCTTACACAAAGCCTGTTTGGTGGTCTCTTCACATGGACACGAGTGAAAAGTGTACACATACCCCAGCTTCCTCATCTCTCAGGTGGAACAGCCCAGAGGAATTTAGTCCATGTTTCCACATGTGGTTGATCTTCAGTTCTCCTGAGTCAGGTGGGTTGTTGATGTGTCTTTTACCATTCATTTTCTGTTCCCTTCCTCACTTTCCTCCTTTCCTCCCAGTGTAAATTTGCTGCCTAAACAGGAATCCTCATTGCTGGTGGAGCCAAACTAAGATACTAAAAAAAAAAAAAAAAAAAAAAAAAAAGGGGTATTTCTCATCTGAATTCTAATAATTTATTTATTTTTGACATGTAGGAATATTCAGGAAGAGCTTAAATTTTTTTTTTTTGTTTTGTTTTTACCAATCTATTTTTCATTGAATTTGTGAAGTGATTTTGTTTTTCTGTGTGTTGAAACCAAAAATTAAGTTGTAAGCCACCAACCAGGTGAATGGACTTCTTTTTTGGCAGAGAGAACTTCAGAGAAATCTGAAAAACTAGGTTAGGCCATGACTGGCAGGTGGATTTAGATGTGCTTTATTATGTTCTCCTCCCTTTGGAGTTCAGACACAACTGACCAGCATTATCATCACAACAGAGATCTTTGGAGTGACAAAACAGACTCTTTGTAGCAATAAGATACCTTACTCCAACATGACAGATAATAGGCCCTGAAAAAAATCAAAATATTTTACCCTAAAAATATTTCTTTGACCTAGTCTGAAGTGGCCCTGCAAAGCTGCCTGTTGTCAGGAAAATTTGCATTCTGCAGAGAATCTCCTCCCCTTACTAAATGTTTCCCAAAGCATCTGACATTTTTTTTCTAAGGTCTGATAAGCCCCTCCCTACTTTGTCTGCTACCCATAGGATTCATCTACATGACAAGAACTTTGGCTTCCGCGCCCCCTTATCTAAACTCAAGCACTTCTTTATGATAAATTCAATTCTTAGGCAGAGCTTAACTCTTTCAGTCAGTTGCCAATCAGGAAACCTTTGAATCCACCTGTGACCAGGAAGCCCCTGCTTCAAGATATCCCACCTTTCCAGGACAAACTGATGTTTATCTTATGTATATTGGTTTGTGTCTTTGCCTGTAATTTCTACATCTCCCTAAAATGTGTAAAACTAATGTGTAATGAAACCACCTTGGGCACATGTTTGCAGGACCTCCTAAGGTTGTGTCACAGGCCATAAGCCTTATCTTTGGCAAATAAACCTATAAATTGAGACCTGTCTCAGATACTGTTTTGTTTACACTGGGTCATCAAATTTAAAAATCCTCTAAAACTATATACATATCCAAAAGTCTACAGTAGAGACAGTGGAGTGAGCACACCTTAACAGCTAAAACTCACAAGTTAGAGGACTCACAAGTTGACTAAGTCTTAGATTTTGTCTGGCTCTCTTGCTTCATAAAAATACTTTGTTATTTTTTAAATTTTACTTCAGATAAGGACGATTTTGGGGAATATTGTCACATGTGTCTGTGTGAAGAGAGTCCACCAAACAGGCTTTGTGTGAGTAACTAGGCTGTTTATTTCACCTGGGTGCAGGTGAGCTGAGTCTGAAAAAGGAGTCAGCAAAGGGTGGTGGGATTATCATTAGTTCTTACAGGTTTGGGATAGCCATATAAAGTACATTCTTAAGGGTGGGGGAGAATATTATAAAGTATCTTCTTAAGGGCAGGGGAGACTATATCCTATCAGTTAGGGTGGGGAAGGAACAAATCACAATGTTGGAATTTCATCAGTTAAGGCTATTTTCACTTCTTTTGTGGATCTTCAGTTGCTTCAGGCCATCTGGATGTATACATGCAGGTCACAGGGGATATGATGGCTTAGTTTGGATTCACAGATCTGAAAAATATATTAATTTTTGGTGGAATGAATACTGTCCCCATCCCAAAAGATGTCCATGTCCTCGTCTCTGGAACCCAAGTTCTATAGGAGTTATAAAGAAATTATTTTAGGCAGATAGAGAGGAAAAGGGGTCCTTGGGAAGGTTTTGTTTCTTTTAAAGCAACTCCAAAAATGTTTCTTTTCTAGTAGGAAAGTCCTGACTCTTAGAGTCAGGCTGCAAGCTTTGATGTGCAAATAAAGGCCATGAGAAACTAGGTTCACCCAAACATGGCAATTCCCACCTTCTTCTTCCTTGCCCCCACATGTGACTGGCAACATGGCTGCCCCTACATATCCCCATGTGCGTAGAACATTATGGTGCCCTACATTTGCATATTAAATGGCTAGGATGGGAGGGCTAGTTTTTTCTCAGGCTATGTGAATGACATGCCTGGTTAAACCAATCCCCTGAGCCCTATGCAAATCAGACACCACCTCCTTCAGCCTCCTCCTATAAGCAGCCACTTTTCCACTGCTCATGGAGTTTTCTCCATCCCCGTCCCTCTGTCTCTGTATGGGGGAGCTGTTTAGATGTTTTCTTCTTCCTTCCTTCTTGCATATTAAACTTTTCTCTCCTTAAAACCACTCCACGTATTTCCGTGGTGTTTTATCTAAAGCAGTGTGAGACCAAGAACCCTTGGTCTCACGAGGTCTCACAGGGGCCTCATTTTAACTTACATAAATATCCCTTTTTGCCTCTCTTGTTTCTTATAGAGTTGCCCGGTAAGAGGTCCTCCCACAAGATTTGGAAGTCAGAAAAGGATGACTCAATATTCTCCATTGGTACCTAAGACAGACACAGGGACAGAGATGAGGACTGGAGAAACACCTGGAAAGATGCTGTAGGAAGCTGAGAGCATCAGCACCCCACCCCTAAGCTTCCAGACAGGACTGAGGACCACATGGTTAAACAGCCCATACTTCAGGGGCACATGCATTCTGTTTTCTGAGGGAGCACCAGAGAATCCTGCTTCTAATATCAGCTTTCATGACTACTATATCCTTGGCTTTGAAAAGTTGTAGTGTGAAAATGAATCTTAGGAATTTGGTCATTCTTGTCATACCCAACAGAGCCAAGAAACCAGAGGGGAAAGGAACTCAGGGTACAAAATATTGTTTCTAGAATGCAGTTGAAATAGGCCCCATTATCCCATGGAACTAATGTTTATGTTTTTTTGAATAAACATAGAAATTGACACCCCCAGTCTTAAAACTCAGGATAATTACATCTGTCTTACCTGAGGGTTTTTTTTTCTTCTGCCAATAAACCAATGAACAGGCCTCCCAGATACTATCAAAGAGCTGAAACTTACATATCACTGAATTGGGACAGTGAGACATCAGACCCCTTGCCCATTATGATTACCTAACTGACCTCCTGCTTCCTATTGACCAAATTCTCTTCCTTACCCCTCGCTAATTCCTGTTTTCCCACATTTCTTCCCTGCTATATAAACCTCTAACTTTAGTTGGTCAGGGAGATACATTTGTGAATGGTGCCCCATCTCCTTGAGTGCAGCACCTGATTAAAGCCTGTTCATTGACAGTACTTGTTGTCTTAGTGATTTGTGTGGTGAGCAGCAGGATCTATACCGAATCCCTGGTATTTCAGAAACAAAATTCTCTGCAAGCTTCACTGCTTTGGCTTCTTGTAACCTGAAATCAAATTGATCCATAACATCTGAGATAACTTGTTATTATTCTAGGTTTCAATTTGTCCACCACTGCTTATCAGCCTGAGCTTGCCAGCTCCCAAGCCTTACTAGTGCCAATGAACTTTCCCCAAGAGCCATAGGTAATATTTTCCCTTTTTCATAAAAAGGTAACTTTCTCTTCATTCTTCCAATACATTGAAGACCACTGAGTTTTCCTGTATGCCCCACTTGGCAAATATTTCTTTGCAAATAAAACATTAAATTTAGAGATTTATCTGTACATTTTATTTAGACTTTAGTAGTTTACTCTAATTCTCTTTATTAAGACAATTTCAGGTTAGAATATCTATAGTGGCTTCTTCTCTGTTATATGAATTCCAACTGAAGCCACAAACTAGACTCCTCAGGTGTCATAATCTGTCTTTATTAAATCAGGAGAAGTATTGCTATGTCCGCACAGGTGGTGTTGAGAAAGAGAAAAGAATTCGGGTGCAGAGGTGACTTCATGTCCTGCTCTACCAACACCATCAGAGTGTGGCTGCATCTGAGGAACACTCTCAGCCCATGGAGGCATCAGGAGGAGCAGCTGGGGAAGCCCAGCCTCAAGCATCTGCTTCCCTGGGGGTTTATGTTCGGGTGTGTAACACTGTGGGAGGGTAGCTGTTATACAGTTGACAGTAATAAGTTGCAAAATCTTCAAGCTGCAGGCTGCTGATGGTGAGAGTGAATTCTGTCCCAGATCCACTGCCGCTGAACCTTGATGGGACCCCACTTTGCAAACTGGATGCAGCATAGATTAGGAGCTTAGGAGCTTTTCCTGGTTTCTGCTGATACCAATTTAAATAACTGCTAATGTCCTGACTGATTTGTTTTTCTAAGACCACCAGAGCGAGCACAAAAGAACCAGCGGGTAGGCAAAGGTCAGGAGCAAAACTGCAA
>NW_012116899.1:240540-241459 GCF_000951035.1 Colobus angolensis palliatus
AGGAGACAAGGGCACTTACCCCAGAGAGGCCATGAGAGTGAGGGAAGCGGGTCTCAGGTCCTGGTCTGTCCGCGGCATGGCACGAGGAGGAGGAGGAGGCTCCTCGGACCCTGGGGGCCCTGAGGAGAGGTCTCCTCCCGGGTTCGGCACCAACTGATTTGTTTTTCTAAGACCACCAGAGCGAGCACAAAAGAACCAGCGGGTAGGCAAAGGTCAGGAGCAAAACTGCAAGTTTATTTTGGTAACCTAAGGTGTGGGGAAGAAGTCTGTCGGCCTCCGGCAAAGAAGGCCGACAGAGTCCCCCCTCGTGGGGCTCTCGGGCGGGGTTCCTGCATCTGGTGCATTGGCCGGGAAGGTACAGACCAACTGGGCATGCACCAGGTGACATCAATCCAAAGAGACCCATCTTGCCTCTGTTCGTCCAAACACTGACTTGCCCTGCAATTGATGGTGACTCTGTCTCCTACAGATGCAGACAGGGAGGATGGAGACTGGGTCATCTGGATGTCACATCTGGCACCTGAGATTGGAAACATAAAAACAAATGTCCACACAATTATTCATGTTGTAACAGAATTTCCCTGAATAGCAAAGCAGTAGTGAGCACACTGAGCTAAGTAAACTGCTAGTGTCTCCTTCCTTACCTGGGAGCCAGAGCAGCAGCAGCCCCAGGAGCTGAGTGGGGATCCTCATGTCCATGCTGTGTCCTGACTGGGACTGACTCCTGCACAAAGTGTGACCAGCCTATTAATAAGTCTTCAGGGCAGGAGGATGTGCTCTGGGAACATGCAGCTTCAATGGGCCACCCCCCACTAATTTATTCGGGGAAGAGACATTCTCTTCTATCTTGAGTGAACATGACATCGAACATGTATTGCTAAATTACCTGTCCCAGATTTTTGTCCATCCTTTATTTCTG
>NW_012116899.1:242801-243135 GCF_000951035.1 Colobus angolensis palliatus
GAAATACACTGAAGAAAATAGGAATACAGGCTTCAAGAAATATACTCTGACAATTTCAAACGTGATATGACTTGTCGTATGTCTAAAACTAAAATGAAACCATGTCAATATCAATGTGGATATGCTGAATGATGAGGACAAATGTGATCTAAAATCAGAAAGCAACTCACACACATGGGAATCAATGTCAAAGCTGGTGGTACATGCACCCGCATGTCTTTCATGCAAGAAATCAGAACGATTTAGACCATTTTACTGCAAACATTCATCATGCTCTTTAACTTGATTGATAACTGAGAAGGTACACAATTACAATGACACATTAGTTGAATGT
>NW_012116899.1:244160-246390 GCF_000951035.1 Colobus angolensis palliatus
CATAATGCATATATATATTATATTATATATATATGCCATGATTGCCATGATTATTGGCAGTTATCCATTTAATACTCTAAAAATGTATTCTTTGATTCCTTTTTTCTAAATCTAGTTTTATATGATATACTATAGGGATCTCTCAGGTCCTTTTATGAAATAACTACTCAGCAAACACAGCTTCCTAAAAAGAAACAAACAAAAACAAAAAACACACACACTTTTTCTAGATTAAGCTGCATCCCAATATGCTAACTGATGTGAACGAAGCACATATCATTGATGTGCAAAACTTCTAAGGAGAAGAAATGAGATCCTGTGGGTCACCCCCATCCTTCTAACTTCTGCTTTCAATTAAGTGACTTCCCACAAATCTCATCAGAAACCTCCATTCTACCTAGCTAGCTGCTTTCTTTGTTTACTCCTGCCCAATTTGACATACACTCCTCTTCATTCATAAATCTAATGCCCATATTGGTGGACTTCATTCTTTTACCTTCACATTCGTTTCTTCATTATTCTCACCACCACTGCATTGTGACATCTGTACAAACCCATACTGACACACGGGAAGATAAGATTTTACTTTATTAAAATGTTAAATGTGTCAGACACTTGACTAACATGTACAAATTCCTTTTTCACAAAAGCAGTCCCATGACCTCCTCTCTCCCATAGACACTCTTGTTTCACAGCTGTTCTTCACTCACATCGGTTTGAGTATCTAGCACCTCTCATTTTGTCTCTATGTTTTCACTTCATATTATGAGTTATTATCACAGGCTCAGGGGCCTATCTTACCTATTTTCCTCTCCAGGAGACAGTACTGAGCAGTAAATTAGAATCTTCCAAGATATGAACACTTTTATGTACACAGCACTTTGTGGAGCTATTTTATGTTTAACTACCCATAACACCAGTATGTCTATGCTTTCCAGAGAAACAAGCTCTGAAATTTTATTGAATATAACCTATTCAAAAACTTCTTTAACTACAATGACACTGTCTCTCCTCGATGCACCAAAATCTTCAGAAATAACATGTGAAGACTTGAAAACATGTCAGTAATTGACATGAAAAATGAAGTGTTGACATAATTTTTTGAAGGTATAAATAACGCAAGCTGAGATCCTTACTAGATTCAAGAAGAGCAAAGTACATTAGATGGGAAATAAATATGAAACAAAAATATTTCATTTGTAATGAAAATTATTCTATTTACAGTTTTCAGGAGAGAAAAAAATACACACACACACATTCACACACAAAAATCAGAGCAATACACCTTTACAGGGTGTTTCTTCATTAAGAGCCTGTCATTTGACATCTGGGAACACTCTATAGGGATCAACAAAGGGGTTCTAAATTGTCACCTGAGTAGTTTAGAGTTTAACATTCATGAAGGGGAGTCGAGAGGACAAGTAACACTTTGACCGTTGGCCATTTCTACTCCTTACTGTCATTCTCTGAAAAGCACACACTGAATTTTCTCAGGGTCAGCACATGTCAAAAGGACATGCTTTAAGGGGGAAACAGTTGCAATCAACACGGGCATGAGAGAGATACAGTTATGCTTGCTAGGATTTCCAATACTTCTGCTTCATTTCTAATACAGTACAAATCCATCAAAGCAACAACGTAAGCACATCTATGTTAGTATGTCATCATATTTAAGTCCATATGATATCAGCATGAAGAGAGCACAATGTGCTGTAGTCATCACATGGCATATCATGAGATCATATAATAAATCAAGAAATACCTCACTGGGTCAATGTGTGTAGATCTGAAATATATATCACTGATTTTACAAAGACCAAGTTGCAGTCATTATATGCACTGTCTGAACTTTTCTACACGTTTTTAATACACAAAATCAAGTTCTACATGTGATCTATGAATGTGCACACATGTGCTAAGGGGTTTTAAAGTGTATTTGGGTGATTTCTTTTTTTTTTTAATTTAAATCAAGCTTTTGGTTACATGTCGGCAGTAAGTTTTAGTAGTGTAAAAAACCCTAAGACCATAACAGCTCAGAATCACCGTCTTAAAAGACTGTGTCTACCAAAGAGTCAGAAAGGCATGACTACTTATCTTCTTCATTTTTAAAACTCAGAGTTACCCCATGCACACTCCCAAATAAAACTACACAGGTTCCTTAGTTTAATTAGATCCCATTTGTCAATTTTGGCTTTTGCTGCCATTGCTTTTGGTGTGTTAGTCATGAAGT
>NW_012116899.1:250253-251972 GCF_000951035.1 Colobus angolensis palliatus
GTTGCTTATCAGCTGAAGCAGATTTGGGGCTGAGATGATTTGGTTTTCTAAATATACAATCATGTCATCTGCAAAAAGAGACAATTTGACTTCCTTCTTTCCTATTTGAATGCCCTTTATTTTTTCCTCTTGCCTGATTACCCTAGCCAGAACTTCCAATACTATGATCAGAGTGAACAGGCAACCTACAGAACAGGAGAAAATGTTTGTAATCTCTCCATCTGACAAAAGGCTAATATCCAGAATCTAAAAGGAACTTAAACAAATTTACCAGAAAAGAACAAACAACCTCATCAAAAAGTGGGTGAAGGACATACTCAAAAGGAGACATTTATTCAGCCAGTAAACATATGAAAAAAAAAGCTCCTCATCACTGATCATTAGAGAAATGCAAATCAAAACCACAATGAGATACCACATCATGCCAGTGAGAATGGCAATCATTAAAAAGTCAGGAAACAACAGATGCTGGAGAGGATGTGGAGAAATAGGAACACTTTTACATTGTTGAGGGGAGTGTCAATTATTTCATCCATTGTGGAAGACAGTGTGGTGATTCTTCAAAGATCTAGAACCAGAAATACCATTTGACCTAGCAATCCCATTACTGAGTATATACCCCAAAGATTAAAAACCATTCTACTATAAAGACACAGGCACCTGTATGTCTATTGCAGCACTATTCACAATAGCAAAGACATGGAACCAATCTGAACGCCCATCAGTGATAAACTGGATAAAGAAAATATGGCATATACACATCATGGAATACTGTGCAGCCATAAAAAAGGATGAGTTCATGTCCTTTGCAAGGACAAGGATGAAGCCTGAAACCATCATTCTCAGCAAACTAACACAGGAAAAGAAAACCAAATGCTGCATTTTCTTACTCATAAGTGGAGTTGAACAATGAGAACACATGGGCACAGGGAGGGGAACGTCACATACCAGGGCCTGTCAGGGATGTGGGATCCTAGGGGAGGGACAGCATTAGTAGAAATACCTGATGTAGCTGACAGGTTGATGGGTACAGTAAACTACCATGGCACATATATACCTATGTAACAAACCTGCATGTTCCTCACATGTATCCCAGAATTTAAAATATAATACAAAACAAAGCAACCAACATTAATTCAGGTTGTTGGTTACCTGTAGGCAATGAATTGTAGTAGTATAGAAGATTCTAAGGCCAAAACTGCTCTGAATCAGTGCTTTAAAACCCTGTATCTACCAAACAGTCACCAAAAAATGATTAGTGACTTTATTCATTTTCCAAAATCAGAATCATTTTCCAAAACAGCTCTGAATCACTGCTTTAAAACCCTGTATCTACCAAAGAGTCACCAAAAAATGATTAATGACTTCAATCATTTTCCAGAATCAGAGGTATCACACACACCCAAACTCACAAATGAAAGCACACAAGCACATACACGTGCAGAAATTCAAGCTGGTAATCAGAGCATGTGATCTGGTGAAGATTCAAAGATTCTCAATGTGACACCACCAACATAAAGGAGTTGAAGTTCTAACACAATTGTGATGTCAGCAGGTATAGCTTTTCTCTAGGTAAAAACAGTGTAGGAAACCAGAAATTGAAGCACTGAAAAATATTTAGTTTCAAAATTCGCCTCCTTGAACCCCTAACATGCATACAAATTCCACATTGGGATCTTTATCACAATCTAAAAGGCAAAGCCTCTGAGCTAGAGCTCA
>NW_012116899.1:252022-255480 GCF_000951035.1 Colobus angolensis palliatus
CAGGGAGGGGAACGTCACATACCAGGGCCTGTCAGGGATGTGGGATCCTAGGGGAGGGACAGCATTAGTAGAAATACCTGATGTAGCTGACAGGTTGATGGGTACAGTAAACTACCATGGCACATATATACCTATGTAACAAACCTGCATGTTCCTCACATGTATCCCAGAATTTAAAGTATAATACAAAACAAAGCAACCAACATTAATTCAGGTTGTTGGTTACCTGTAGGCAATGAATTGTAGTAGTATAGAAGATTCTAAGGCCAAAACCGCTCTGAATCAGTGCTTTAAAACCCTGTATCTACCAAACAGTCACCAAAAAATGATTAGTGACTTTATTCATTTTCCAAAATCAGAATCATTTTCCAAAACAGCTCTGAATCACTGCTTTAAAACCCTGTATCTACCAAAGAGTCACCAAAAAATGATTAATGACTTCAATCATTTTCCAGAATCAGAGGTATCACACACACCCAAACTCACAAATGAAAGCACACAAGCACATACACGTGCAGAAATTCAAGCTGGTAATCAGAGCATGTGATCTGGTGAAGATTCAAAGATTCTCAATGTGACACCACCAACATAAAGGAGTTGAAGTTCTAACACAATTGTGATGTCAGCAGGTATAGCTTTTCTCTAGGTAAAAACAGTGTAGGAAACCAGAAATTGAAGCACTGAAAAATATTTAGTTTCAAAATTCGCCTCCTTGAACCCCTAACATGCATACAAATTCCACATTGGGATCTTTATCACAATCTAAAAGGCAAAGCCTCTGAGCTAGAGCTCACATTTTTAAAATTTTGTTCTCTTATTCTTGTAACTATCATTTTATAAGCATAAACACTAACAAGAGCATCAGCATCATTTAGATCAAATGCTTCTATCTTATTGGGGTAAAAGAAGAATCAGAAGACTATGACCATTTCCAATATATTCATGTCCTTCTTTCCAGATGAAATTTGTATTGGCAAATTTACCTTTTCCTGGAGGTGGTGAATCCTTCCTTCTTATGGCTACTTTTGGACTGGGATCTGCTTCTTTCGGGGTAAGCTGAATGGGTTTTTACAACATAATGATTAATATATCATGTATACATCACAAGGCATTTTGTTAATTAAAGATGAAAATATATTTGTTTACCGTGGATAAAGGAAGTTGCTCAGAAGATCCTACAAAGCAAAAGGGGCACATAATTAAGTACGTGTAAATATGACACAGCCCACCATCCACTATGTAGTGTTTGTAACCAGCTGAAATCTTCATGCTTGGTCTTTAAACTGCTACCTATTAGGCTCTGGGTTGCTTTTGCCATTGTTTTGGTTAGCATACAGACATGACAGAAATATACACATGGAAATCATAATATAGGTTTCATAAAACATGTAGTCCAGATTTCAAGGGAGAGATTAGATTTCACGTGACTACAAATAACACAGAAAAGTACTTCTACCAATGTGATCCTGTTAACTGAAGTCAAAAAACGTGATGTCAAATGAAAGGACCAAATAGGACCCCAGAAAGATAAATGTCAAAGCCCATGGTAGAACGCTATGGTGCACCCTGAAGAAATCACCCAACAACGTTTTACAGTATAATACAATAGTTCTCCTGTTCTTCATTTTGTCCTCTAACTTAAAAACTATCAATTTCATTAAAATGTATCATTCACTTCTGCTTCCAGGATGTATTCTGAGTTCATTAGTTCAGGTATCTAAATACAGAAGAATAGTTAACAAAAATACTCATGTTGTCCACAGTCATGCAGGCTTCTGGTGTTTCTCCATTTCCCGGATTCTCAACTTCAGCCCTCCTGACATCTCTTCATTCACTTACGCAAAAAATGCATACATTACACTCCAAATACCTAATGTGTAATTAGATTTCCATAAAACAAATCTAAACAAAATCATTGAATCAGAGGCTGTTTTAATGTAAATCACCTTTTATATATCAAAATCAAAATCTTTGCCATGATTATTGACAGTTACATTTTAATACTTAAGAAATATATTTCTTGATTGTTTTGCTTCTACAGTCAGTTTGATATGCAGTGCATCGCATTTTGCTAACATGAAGCACCTATCCCATTGTCGATGTGTGACGCCTATAGAGAGAAAAATTGAGTCCCTGTGGTTTACTCTCATTCTTCCACCTTCTGTTTCCAGTAAGCTCTGAAGCAACAATAATCCAATATTCCATTTGAGTACGAATATACTAGGTCCACATAAAGTGAGTTTTCTCAGGTTTCCTCATCAGAAACCCCCAAACACCTAGCCAGTTGCTACCTTTATTTACACCGTCCCACCCCACTTGCACTCTTTTCTGTTGATAAATCTAATCTCACTATCTGGTCTTCATTCTTTGCCTTCCACATTTTGTTCTTCATTATTCTCACCACCCCTGTGATCAAACCAGTAAAATCTCATTTTTATAAATACGAAGATATGGTTTTCCTTTACTAGAATATGAAAAGTTACAGAAACTCAACTAACTTGTACAAATTCCTTCTTCACAATAGCAGCCCCATGTCCTCCTCTCTCCCATAGACACACTGTTTCATAGTTTCTATTCACTCACATCAGTTTCATTGAGTATCATATCAAGTCTCATTTTATCTTCATGGCTTTATTTTATACTAGGGGTTATTATCAAAGTCTCAGCAAACTATGTTACATACTTTCTTCTACACGAGAGATTACTGAGCAGTAAATAAGAATCTCTTTGGATATAAACACTTTTATGTACGCAAAATTTTTGTGAAGCTAACTTACGGTGAAATACGCATTACACCATTATGTGTGTTATGTGTTCCAGAAAAACAGGCTCTAAAATTTTATTGAACTACTTAGTTTAAAAACTTCTGCAATTACAATGACATAGTCTCTGCTCAATGCAGCAACATCTTCAGAAATCTCTTGTGAAGATTTGGTAAAATGTCAGTCATTTACATGAAAAATAAGAGCATTAAGTGACAACACTGCTTGCTGGTATAAATAAGACAAGGCTAGATCCTTGCCAGATTCAAAGAGATCAGAGTGCCACGACACAGAAACAAATATATAAATCGGAAAGATTTTCGTTTCTACCAAAAATTCATGTATTTAAAGTTTTCAGAACAGGACAAAACGCAAGTAAACACAGTGGTGAGGCGTTATAGAGCATTTCTTCACCTGGAGGCTATTTATCATTTGACATCCGGCAACCCTTTCTAGGGCTCAACAAAGGGGTTCTAAATTGTGATTTGATCATTCCTGGAGTTCAACATCAACCTTCCTATGTAAAGAAACCAAGGCATCAAATGATACTTTGGCCATTTCTTCTTTCCAATGTCATTCTCTGAAAAGCATACACTGGAGTTTTTCAGAGTCATAGCACAATGGAAAAACATGGCTCTAGGGGGTAATGAATGCAGTCAGTACAGCTATGGCAGTGTATAAAAGTATACTCAGGGT
>NW_012116899.1:255530-257989 GCF_000951035.1 Colobus angolensis palliatus
AACATCTTCAGAAATCTCTTGTGAAGATTTGGTAAAATGTCAGTCATTTACATGAAAAATAAGAGCATTAAGTGACAACACTGCTTGCTGGTATAAATAAGACAAGGCTAGATCCTTGCCAGATTCAAAGAGATCAGAGTGCCACGACACAGAAACAAATATATAAATCGGAAAGATTTTCGTTTCTACCAAAAATTCATGTATTTAAAGTTTTCAGAACAGGACAAAACGCAAGTAAACACAGTGGTGAGGCGTTATAGAGCATTTCTTCACCTGGAGGCTATTTATCATTTGACATCCGGCAACCCTTTCTAGGGCTCAACAAAGGGGTTCTAAATTGTGATTTGATCATTCCTGGAGTTCAACATCAACCTTCCTATGTAAAGAAACCAAGGCATCAAATGATACTTTGGCCATTTCTTCTTTCCAATGTCATTCTCTGAAAAGCATACACTGGAGTTTTTCAGAGTCATAGCACGATGGAAAAACATGGCTCTAGGGGGTAATGAATGCAGTCAGTACAGCTATGGCAGTGTATAAAAGTATACTCAGGGTGTCTGAAATACTTCTATTTAATTTCTTACATAGTACAAATCAATAAAGGCAACCATATAAGCAAATCTATGTTGGTATGTCATCACATCTATATTCATTTTGTATCAGCATGAAGAGACTTTAATTAATTGTGGTGCAGTCATAAAATGGCATACCACAAGACCATACAACAAATCAAAGATGACCAAATTGTGTCAACCTGGATAGATCTGAAATATATACCACTGATGAGAAAAGTCAAGTTGCAGCTATTATGTACGCTGTGTGAAATCGTATAGAAGACTTGATACTTGGAAATAGATTCTACTTATTACCTATGAAAGTGCATGAATCTTGTAAAACATTTTTAATGTGCATTGCAGTGATTTAAAAGTAAAAAGTGTTAATTCTGGCTGTTGGTTACCTGTAGGCAATGAATTGCAGTAGAAGAAAAGATTCTAAGGCCAAAACAGCTCAGAATCATTGTTTTAAAACACTGTATCTACCAAAGAGTTACAAAAGAATGATTAATCACTTTATTCACTTTTAATCAGAGATACACACACACACACATGCAGAAACTCAATCTGGTAATCAGAAGATGTGATTAAGAGTCTCAATGTAACGACACTGACATAAAAGAGTTGAAGTTCTAAAACAATTGTAATGTCAGTAGGTATAGCTTTTCTCTAAACGAAGAAGAGAGAAGAGTATTGCAATCAATTTTGAAGCACTGAAAATATTTACAGTTTCAAAATACACCTCCCCGAATCCCTAACATGCACAGTGTTTGGACAAACGGAGGCAAGATGGCGCAGTTCTGGGTTCTTCACCCTCAACTTTCCCGCGCCCGGGAACGACACAGGTCGACTGCGCAGGTGCAACCCGGCCTCCGACGGTGAAAAACCGGAACCCTACCGCCCGTCCGGGACCCGCCTATGTCCCACCCACTGCCCTCCCACTCCCAGGCCCACTACATAAAAGCCGCTCCCAGCGGGTGCGCTGCGCGAACTTCCTCAGCCACCACTCCTGTCAGGACTGCATTAGGAACTTCGCCTGAGAGCTCCACTGGGCGACTCCCTCGGCCTCCCCTGCCGGAGACTGACGGACCTCACCCCTCCCCCACACCTTCTTTCCTGAAGCTGGGGCACCAAAAATAAATTTGCAGTTTTGCTCCTAGCCTTGCCTACTCGCTGGTCCTTTAATACTTGCCCTGGTGAGCCTAGAAAGCAAATCAGTCCTAGAAAGCAAATCACACAGGAATGCAAAACTGGGATCTTTAGATGATGACAGCTTCAAAGGAAAAGGATTTGGGCTAGAGCTCATGGTGTAAAATGTCTGCCTTATGCTTTAAATATCATTTCATAAACAAAGATATTAACAAGAACATCAGCATACTTACATCAAATCCTTCCATCTCATTTGGGGAAAAAGTGGGAATCAAAAAACTATGAGCATTTTTAATACTTTCAACTACGTTTTCTAGAATGAAATTTGTAGTGGGGAAATTTACCTTCGCTGGAAGTTAGTGAATCCATGCTTCCTAAGAATCTAGTTGAAATGTGATCTCTGTCTTTCACGGTATGCTGAATGAGTTTGACAACATAATGATTAATATATCATGTATATATCACAGAGCATTTTGTTAATAATTAAAGAAAATACATATGTAAAGTTTACCATGAATAAAGGCGTTTGCTCAGGAGACACTACAAAGCAAAAGGAACACATAATTGACTACAGGTAAATATGACATAGCCTACCATCAATGATGCAGTGTTTGTATCCAGCTGAAATCTTCATGTTTGCCCTTGAAATTGTTACCCATTAGGCTTCAGGTTGCTTTGCTCTTGTTTTGGTTAGCACACAAACATGACAGGAATATACACATGAAAAATCACAATATAGATTCTATAAAACATGCA
>NW_012116899.1:259294-261097 GCF_000951035.1 Colobus angolensis palliatus
TGAGGTAAATCATTTTTAAACAAAGGGGAAGGAGGGAGAAACAAACAAAAAAACGAGACATGACCAGTCAATCAAATATGAACTTAAAAGAAAAGCTTGTGTTCACAATATATGCCTAATAATACTGGATAGCATTTACTCTACAATGTGTTTTGTGTAAATACTTATGTAACACAGAGTTTAATTTGTTTACTGTAAAATAACACATCCCAAGAGTTAACCAGGATCATTCACCTGAAGCTGAAACATTCTTACTACAGAGAGAGAGAAGAAAAAACAATAAAGTTCCAGCAACTTAACACCTGGAGAAAGAATTTTTGTTCAGAATTCAAAAGAGTAATGTATGTCCCGAAAAATATGTATTTAATAGAACATGGTTGGGGCTTTAAAAATTTAAGAAAATTTAAACTAAAATCCTAATCCAATCTTCCAGTTAGAAGATATTAGAAAACACGCTGTATCCACCTTTCCTATTTCCTTTCCATCTTTTGTAATTTTTATTTTCTTCTATATGACATATTTTATCAACATAACTTATACATTCTCAACATTAGAAGAAAAGGTAAATTCAAAACATTCAAGAAATTTGATAGATTTAAATATGAGATCTGCCATGCATATTATGTTACCTGTAACATTCCATTATAAAAAAGCCCATTTGCCTGTTTGTTGATTCACATTAAAAACTATTAAAATGTTTCTTACATATAAGACCTTATTCTAGGTACTCCAGGATACATACAAAGAGGTTTCCTAGCTTCAAGTGGTTCATAGTAATGCAGCAGCTTTACAATTATTTTTTCAAGAACTAAGCACAAAAGTCTCTGAAATTTGAAATTTAGAATGAGATACGAAGACCCTGAGTAGATTTTCTTTTAATTACGATGCAACAACTTTGTGAAATTAAAGTCTGACCATCGGAATATGAAGAGTCTGTGCTTATCAAACAGGTTGTTATTTTAAACTAAATGCATATTCTTCAACTAGATAAAGAGTTTAAAGTATACTCTTAATGAAAAGGACTTGGAAAACACAGTGTAAACCCTCTGTAATACAGATGTGAGAATGGAATTTAAATTTCTGATCTCCCACCACTTCGTGAAATTAGAGATAAGGTTTGCTGTATTGCCAGGCTTGGTCTGGAACTCCTGGGCTCGAGAATTCTCCTGGCTTGATCTCTTCAATAGGTGGGACTACAGGCACATGATACCGTGTCTAGTTACATTTCCACAATTTCTAATATTATTTTAGTCTAATTATAGAACCAAGAATAAAAATAAATAGCTCTCTGAAAAAATATTGCACGATGACAAAATAGGTGTGCAAGAAATAAAAAGAAACTATATGCTACGTGTAACAGGGTGATTCCATGGTTCCTATAACAGGTCATCTGACGTATTAAAGATTCA
This sequence comes from Colobus angolensis palliatus, assembly GCF_000951035.1. NCBI lineage: Eukaryota > Metazoa > Chordata > Mammalia > Primates > Cercopithecidae > Colobus > Colobus angolensis. The sequence continues at coordinate 260,704 of NW_012116899.1, forward strand.
TTTAAGCAGAGGTATTATTAGTCATACTCATATGATATACAACTCAAAGTAAAGACACTTACTCAAATAAGCCTAGACCAAAATTTGTACCTCCTCTACTGTGGGAAAGCATTCCCAAACATCATTTTTCTATCACTATGTATTTTCCAGCAATTTTTTTTTCAGATCACACCTCTCAAAGTCTTTATCAACTACTTCTTATTTGCCAAAGTAAAAAAAAAAAATTAAAATTAACCCCTCTTATATCTTCGAAATGATTATCTCTAATCAAATTTCTATACAAACATGAAACAATGATAGGTAGACAACTGCTAACTTTTAGAAGAAAATAATATAGAAAATGAGATTCAGAGTGAGAAAATTAATTTCACAAGAGAGTACTCTACCTCAGATT
>NW_012116899.1:261147-261467 GCF_000951035.1 Colobus angolensis palliatus
TGTCATTTTTCTATCCTCTGCTTCCAGTAAGCTCCAAAGCAGCAATAATTTAATCTTCTCTTTGAGTAGGAATATACTGAGTCTACATAAAGTGAGTTCCCTCGAGTTTCCTCATCAGAAACCTCCAAATTACCTAGTCAGCTGCTTTCTTAATTTACACCATCTCACCTCACATTTTTTTATAAATCTATTGTCCATTTCTCAACAATGAATATCATATTTTGATCTACAAGTTTAAATGTCCATCAAAGTTTTAAGAAAAAGTACGTTTAAATTAAATTATATTTGCTATTAAAAATTAATAAATTATATTTATAATT
>NW_012116899.1:263107-264647 GCF_000951035.1 Colobus angolensis palliatus
CCTAAGAAAGCTAATTTTTAAAGAATCATCTTAAAAGTTTTTAACTTGTAGAAACATTTATTCTATTATACAATTATAAGGCATTTAAGCACTACTAAAATATGAGAGAAAAATGTAAAACCCTATTTTAAAGTTCATATGGTTTTCTGATTCTCCTGCAAATGATATACTAACTCTCTAATTGCCTACTTATGCCATAAAGATGATAGTTAAAATTCAGAGAAAGGATCAAGTAAAATAATCATATGACTATGCAAGCTGAAGATTTACATGTCTTCAAATACACCATACCTGTCAATCAGGACCCAACATTCACATGAAGAAAGAAGAAATTTACTTTGAAAATCAAGTCAAAAGGATTCCTGAGTTTTACAGCTGAATAAATTTATGTGCAAGGTATAACAACTATAAACACCAAAGTGAATAATGCTTTCAGAGAATAATACAAAATGTCACAACCGTAGGAGATAGTTTTAAAAGTAAAAAGCAATATTCCAGAGATAATTCTGTGTACTCTGTTGGCAGTATTTCTTTCCTTATGATTCTATGGAAATAGCTACTTTGTTCAGGAAATAATCATGAGGATTGATTACACTCATCGCATGTGTGTTCTTAAGTACAGATGTTATCAGTATAAGGTAAGTCAGACTAGTTCCAAGAGTAAGTAATAATTTATTTCTTTAAGAGGGTTCCAGATTAAAAATATGTATTTTCTCATTCAATGAATATAAATTAAAAACCTCCTTTAAAATTAACCAGAAATGTGCCGTTGTGGTGACTCATGCCTGTAATCCCAGCACTTTGGGAGGCCGAGGCGGACGGATCACCAGGTCAGGAGATCAAAACGATCCTGGCTAACATGGTGAAACCCCATCTATACTAAAAATACAAAAAAATGCCAGGCATGGAGACGGGCACCTGTAGTCCCAACTACTCAGGAGGCTGAAGTAGGAGAATGGCATGAACCCGGGAGGTGGAGTTTGCAGTGAGCCAAGATCATGCCACTGCACTCCAGCCTGGGTGATAGAGTGAGACTCCGTCTCTAAACACACACACACACACACACACACACACACACAACAATTATTGTATAACTTCAGCTCCTTCCAAAAAAGAACAAAACAACCATCCACCTTATGGAACAATGAGCGATAAATGAAGGCCACACATACCTACTAAATAGAAAGCTGCAACTAAGTATCTTGACAATAGAAACAGAGGTGAAATGAAAGAATAGACACTAAAGACATGTGGTCTACAAGGAAAAAGTCAGACTGAGGTAAATCATTTTTAAACAAAGGGGAAGGAGGGAGAAACAAACAAAAAAACGAGACATGACCAGTCAATCAAATATGAACTTAAAAGAAAAGCTTGTGTTCACAATATATGCCTAATAATACTGGATAGCATTTACTCTACAATGTGTTTTGTGTAAATACTTATGTAACACAGAGTTTAATTTGTTTACTGTAAAATAACACATCCCAAGAGTTAACCAGGATCATTCACCTGAAGCTGAAACATTCTTACTACAGAGAGA
>NW_012116899.1:264697-275321 GCF_000951035.1 Colobus angolensis palliatus
TGTTACCAACTACCCACCTGAAGCTTCATTGCTGATTTGCCAGCCAATCCTACATTTGCCCTACCCTACGTGTATGTGAGAGAATTGAGAAAAGAGGCAGAAAAAAGGAGACATCCCACCCTGTCTCACAGATCTATGTACTTAAGCAATCTCCAGCTCCCTAGTTCTTGAGGGGTTCTAAGCCCTCTGTAAGCTGGGATGGAAGAAGATGATGCGACATCCCTATCTCCTCTGGAGACTCTTTTCTGTGGCTCAAATTCTTTTAACATTTTTCAGTAAAAACCTTGAAGTTTATCAGTTCCTCCAGTTAAACAAACAAAAAGGCAGCAACCTCTTCAGAACGCCTTGAACGCCCTATTCTTTTTTTTTTGTTTCTTCAGAACTCCTTGAACCCCCTATTCTAATATGCCTTTCTTGATAACTCCCAACATCCCAGTGTTTTCAATTCCTTTATCTTTATCAAACTCGTAATAAAGACAAATGTTCGGATTTTTTCCTAAAACCCTCATTTCTATCCAACTAAGTGTTCAATTCTCTTCAACTTTGGTTGTCCCCTGAAAATTCCATTCTCACCCACTTTCATTGGGTTCAACAGCTCATTCCGTTCTCATCCTCTTCCACTGTGTTCACTAGGGCCACTCCCACTTTCTAAAACTAAAATCACTCAATGACAGAATGATGTCAAAGAAGACTGAGTTTTGAATTAAGAAACCTGAATGCAAATCTCACTTCTGCGATTTACGGTATCCAAATAATTTTCTCCCTTTGAGTTTCAGGTTCTCCATCTGAACAACCACTTGATCAGGATGCTAAACAAGGATTCAAGTACTAGAGGATATTTTGTTTAGTCTCTAGGAATTCCTAAAATTCTGAAATTATATGCACCTCTGATCTTATCTATAGGAAAATGGGGAATATTTAGTTGCCGTACATGAGAACTATAATAGAAGATCATAAACCCTAAGAAAAGCAGAAGAGAAAGTAAAAAGTAAACAAGAAAATATTATTAAAATGGCTCAAAAGGAAAAAAAGAATCCAGAAAATAAGAAAAAGCTTCAGCGTACTAGGTAGGGCACTCACTTAAAGAGAAAACCAAACTGGGTAGGCAGCAAGTAGAGAAATGAATTAGAAATATCCTTTTAATATAGGCTAAATACAGTTAACATAACATGGACTACATGTAGATATTCTCCATGCACAATCAGATAATATTTTTCTAGGACTGGCCTGGTCTTTCTTATGAAAAACTTAGGGACCAGCAGCCACAGATAACTGATACCTGCCTTTAAAACTTTGATGGTTAAAAAAAAAAAAAAAATGTAATATGGTTACTACTGACATTTCCAAAATATTTGGACAAACTTTTGCAGTAGACAGGCTTCTAAACAACACTCTAAAGAGAGTTAATATGTAACAAAATGTGACTTTCTGAATTGATCTGATGTAAATCAGTACCGTGAACCCATTGCCGCATAGGTCTCTATCCATCCATACTTACGGGCAAAAGAAGTGTTTTAAGAGCCAGTCAGAGTGATGGTGAAATCATGGGTTGGCTACCTGTTAACTGTGGAATCATGAGCCAGTATTTCAACCTCTTTAAACCAGAGTTGCCTAATTAGTAAAAAAGCAAAAATAGCACTAATACTTTGTAAAGCTGTGTGAAGATGACATGACATGATAAATGTTAAGCATGTAATACGTTGTCTAGCACAGAGCAGAACACTAAACAGATGCTGGTTTCTATGCTCTCTATTCACTTAGTTAACATATCACTTTAAAAAATCTGTAAAATCATACCTGTCAAAACACACTTCAACAGGAGGAAGCCCTATTAAACAAAAAGTAAAATGCATTTTAAATCAACAATAGAAAACTATGGAATATTAAAAACATAAAAGAGCACAGTGGCTTGTTCCTATAATCTCAGCTACTCAGAAGGTTGAGGCAGAAGTATCATTTGAGAAGCCCATCAGTTTGAGACCAGCATGGGCAACATAGCAAGAATCTATCCTTATAAAAATAATAATAATAATAAACCAGAAGGCCCTGGCGTGTTGAGTCACACCTGTAATCCTAGCAGTTTGGGAGGCCGAGGTGGGTGGATCACTTGAGGTCAAGAGTTTGAGACAAGCCTGGACATCATGGTGAAACTCTGTCTCTACTAAAAATACAAATATGGCCCAGGTGTGGTGGTGCACACCTCTAATCCCAGTTACTCGGGAGGCTGAGGCAGGAGAATCACTTAAACCCAAGAGGTGGAAGTTGCAGTGAACAAAGATCATGCCACTGCACACCAGCCTGGGCTGCAGAGTAGTAAGACTATGTTTCGAAAAGAAAAAAAAAAGAAGAAAGAAATGAAGAATAAGTAAGTAATAGAATAGGCAGGCTTCAAATAGCTTACCATCTTCTAGAGAATACGGAGAAATAACCTTTCTCTTCGGGATGTATGGTTCTGAAATAATCTAGAAGAAAAACACAATGGGTTTAAGAATAACATGCAACTTAAATTAATGATAACAGCCACAATTACTACATGATCTAACACAAAAAGTATAGACATTGAAGTCACTCATATGTAGATTCAAACCTCAAGTCTACCATTTACTTATCTACATATTCTCATGGTGTGATGATTATGATTGGTGATACAGGTATTCTCAAAATGTTAACTACTTTCAACACTATTTATTATACAAATACTATGATATCCATTAGTTTATTTTATTAACCACAACAAAGTGGGACAAAAATGTACTCATTTGTAATTTAGAGTATTACTGAATAAAACTAATTATAAAAAAGTAAATTAATCACATTATTTTTCAAAATATGTATGCATGATGTATATTTGTGTGAATTGCATTTTGTGGGAAAAATGTGAGAATGTAGTTTTTAGTAGTACTGTATTTAAATGCATTAGCATCGGAAACAGAACAAGCCGCTTCTATTCTGTGTGTCAAAGGCTAAAAACAAATTATTGTATAACTTCAGCTCCTTCCAAAAAAGAGAGAACAAAACAACCATCCACCTGATGGAGCAATGAGTGATAAATGAAGGCCACACATAGCTACTAAATAAAAAGCTGTAACTAAGTATCCCGACAATAGAAACAGAGGTGAAATGAAAGAATAGACGGTAAAGACATGTGGTCTACAAGGAAAAAGTCAGACTGAGGTAAATCATTTTTAAACAAAGGGGAAGGAGGGAGAAACAAACAAAAAATGAGACATGACCAGTCAATCAAATATGAACTTAAAAGAAAAGCTTGTGTTCGCAATATATGCCTAATAATACTGGATAGCATTTACTCTGCAATGCATTTTGTGTAAATACTTATGTAACACAGAGTTTAATTTGTTTACTGTAAAATAACACATCCCAAGAGTTAACCAGGATCATTCACCTGAAAACTGAAACATTCTTACAACAGAGAGAGAGAAGAAAAAACAATCAAGTTCCAGCAACTTAACACCTGGAGAAAGAATTTTTATTCAGAATGCGAAAGAGTAATGTATGTCCTGAAAATTATGTATTTAATAGAACATAGCTGGGGCTTTGAAAATTTAAGAAAATGTAATCCAAAATCCTAATCTAAGCTTCCAGTTGGAAGATATTAGAAAACAAGCTGTATCCACCTTTCCTATTTCCTTTTCATCTTTTCTAATTTTTATTTTCTTCTATATGACATATTTTATGAACATAACATATACATTCTCAACATTAGAAGAAAAGATAAATTCAAAACATTCAAGAAATTTAATAGATTTAAATATGAGATCTGCCATGCATATTATGTTACCTGTAACATTCCATTATAAAAAGCCCATTTGCCTGTTTGTTGATTTACATTAAAAACTATTAAAATGTTTTCTTACATGCAAGACCTTATTCTGGGTACTCCAGGATACATACAAAGAGGTTTTCTAGCTTCAAGTGGTTCATAGTAATGCAGCAGCTTTACAATTATTTTTTCTTACAATTATTTTTTCAGAAGTAAGCACAAAAGCCTCTGAAATTTGAAATTTGGAATGAGATACAAACACGCTGAGTGGATTTTCTTTTAATTACGATGCAACAACTTTGTGAAATTAAAGTCTGACCATAGGAATATGAAGAGTCTGTGCTTATCAGACAGGTTGTTATTTTAAACTAAATGCATATTCTTCAACTAGATAAAGAGCTTAAAGCATACTCTTAATAAAAAGGACTTGGAAAACACAGTTTAAATCCCTGTAATACAGATGTGAGAACACAGTGTAAATTTCTGATCTCCCACAACTTTGTAAAATTAGAGATAAGGTTTGCTGTATTGCCAAGCTTGGTCTGGAACTCCTGGGCTCAAGAACTCTCCTGGCTTGATCTCTTCAATAGGTGGGACTACAGGCACATGATACCGTGTCTAGTTAAAATTCCACAATTTCCACTATTTGGAATTCCACAAATTCCAAATAGCTCTCTGCAAAACTACTGCATGATATCAAAATAGATGTACAAGAAATAAAAAGAAACTATACGCTATGTGTAACAGGGTGATTCCACGGTTCCTATAACAAGTCATCTGAGGTATTAAAGATTCATTTAAACAAAGGTATTATTAGTCATACTCATATGATATACAACTCAAAGTAAAGACACTTACTCCAATAAGCCTAAACCAAAATTTGCATCTGCTCTATTGTGGGAAAGCTTTTCTGTCGCTATGTGTTTTCCAGCAATTTTTTTTCAGCTCACACCTCTCAAAGTATTTATCAACTATTTCTTATTTGCCAAATTAACAAAAATTAAAATTAACCCCTCCTAGTTCTTTAAAATGGTTATCTCTAATAAAAGTTATAATACAAACATAAAACAATGATATGTAGACAACAGTTAACTTTTAGAAGAAAATAACATAAAAATGAGATTCAGAGTGAGAAAATTGATTTCACAAGAGAGTACTCTACCTCAGATTGCAAAGCAAACTCACCCTTGTCATGGGCTGTGCAACACTATCCGGCCTACAGAGACTCCTACAGATAAAAAAGATGCAACAAAAATGAGCACATTCATTTCTTAAAAGAAAACAAAAACCATCAGTCTATACATGCCTATCCCCTCGAAAAAAAAAAAGGGTAAAACACGGACTGAGGAAGGTCAGTTATCCGTGTATTAAATAATATTTCCTGGTATAATCAAGATATGGCCTCTGTTTTAGAAAACACTTCAGTTACTTATTTCTGCCTCCACCTCTCCCAGCCTATGAAATATCCAATGTGGACTCACCCTTAAACCCATAGCAAATAGTGACAGGCAATATAATGGCACAGGCAGACAATAATTTGTCCTTATAAATTATCTACCCTAAAGGCTAAACTGAAAATCCAATTGATATCTTACACAACTTTTGTTACTGAACTGGAGTAAACCTGATAACCTAAAACAAGGTAGAAAAGTGACTGCCTCTTCCCCATGATCTATTTCTGAATCAAAGACTAATCTGTGTCACTGAAAAATGGGAGTCTTGGATCTTCAGCTTCTAAGCTACTAAAAGAGGGTCCATTGATTCTCTTTACCCTAGAACACTCCAGGGAGCCCCCTGAAACACTGCAAGTGTTTGAAAGCTGAGTGTACAAAAGTCAAAGGACAAATGTATATGTTGTTATTGGGAATATTGTTCAAAGCAGATTAAAACATTAAAAATTACAAAATCCAATTATTGTCATTATATAGATCCTCCCGTATTCAGGTCCACAAAAACCAGCAAGCTTAAGAAGCTTCATAGACACTCAGATATCTAAGAGAGAGAATGCTGGAAAAGTCTCCCTCCTGAGTACGTATACCTCCATTTCATTCATCACTATCTAAACATCTTCCTTCCTAGGGGCTCCCACTTCTGGATCCCTCTTCTGCAGCGATCCATGGCAATCTCCAATCTACATCTTCAGCTTACGAAAGCCCAGATTCCTCAAAAGACCGGCTAAAATAATTGAGAGTAGGAGCTCTCTATTCCTCTGCTTCTGGAAAGTAAGTAAGTCTCAGTCATCCACCCCAAGCATACGCATGTTACCAACTACCCACCTGAAGCTTCATTGCTGATTTGCCAGCCAATCCTACATTTGCCCTACCCTACGTGTATGTGAGAGAATTGAGAAAAGAGGCAGAAAAAAGGAGACATCCCACCCTGTCTCACAGATCTATGTACTTAAGCAATCTCCAGCTCCCTAGTTCTTGAGGGGTTCTAAGCCCTCTGTAAGCTGGGATGGAAGAAGATGATGCGACATCCCTATCTCCTCTGGAGACTCTTTTCTGTGGCTCAAATTCTTTTAACATTTTTCAGTAAAAACCTTGAAGTTTATCAGTTCCTCCAGTTAAAGAAACAAAAAGGCAGCAACCTCTTCAGAACGCCTTGAACGCCGTATTCTGCCTTTCTTCATAGCTCCCAAAATCCTGTGTTTTCAATTCCCTTATCTTTATCAAACTTGCAATAAAGCCAAATATTTGGACTTTTTCCTAAAACTCTCATTTCTGTCCAACTAAGTGTGTGTTTCTCTTCAAATTTGGCTGTCCCTTGAAAATTCCATTCTCACCCACTTTTATTGGGTTCAACAGCTCATTCCGTTCTCATCCTCTTCCACTGTGTTCACTAGGGCCACTCCCTCTTTCCAAAACTAAAATCACTCAATGACAGAATGATGTCAAAGAAGACTGGGTTTTGAATTAAGAAACCTGAGTGCAAATCTCACTTCTGTGATTTACGGTAACCAAATAATTTTCTCCCTTTCAGTTTCAGGTTCTGCACCTGAGCAACCACTTGATCAGGATGTTAAATAAGGATTCAAGTACTAGAGGATATTTTGTTTAGTCTCTAGGATTTCTTAACATTCTGAACTTCTATGCACCTCTGATTTTGTCTGTAGGAAAATGGGGAATATTTAGCTGCCATAAATGAAAACTATAATAGAAAATCACAAACCCTAAGAAAAGCAGTAGAGAAAGTGAAAAGAAATCAAGAAAATATTAAAATGTCATAGAAGGAAAGATAAAGAATCCAGAAAATAAGGAAAAGCTTCAGCAAACTAGGCACGGTACTCACTTAAAGAGAAAACCAAACTGGGCAGGCAGTAAGTAGAGAAATGAATTAGAAATATCCTTTTAATATAGGCTAAATACAGTTAACATTACATGGACTATATGTAAATATTCTGCATGCACAGTCAGATAATATTTTTCTAGGACTGGCCTGGTCTTACTTATGAAAAACTTAGGGTCCTGCAGCCACAGATAATTGATATCTGCCTTTAAAAAAAAAAAAAAAAAGCAATATGGCTGCCACTGCCATTTCCAAAATATTTGGACAAACTTTTGGAGTAGACAGGCTTCTAAATAACACTCTAAAGAGAGTTAATATGTAACAAAATGTGACTTTCTGAATTGATCTGATGTAAATCAGTACTGTGATCCCATTGCTGTATAGGTCTCTATCCATCTATGCTAGGGGCAAAATAAGTGTTTTGAGAGCCAGGCAGGATGATGGTCAAATCATGGATTGGCTACCTGTAATCTGTGGAATCATGACAATATTTCAACCTCTTTAAACCAGAGTTGCCTAATTAGTAAAAAAAAAAAAATAGTAATAACACAAATAGTTTGTAAAGCTGTGTGAAGATGACATGACATGATAAATGTGCATGTAATGTGGTGTCTCGCACAGAGCAGAACACTAAACGGATACTAGTTTCTATTCTCTCTATTCACTTAGTTAACATATCACTTTAAAAAATCTGTGAAATCATACCTGTTTAAACACTCTTTAGCAGGAGGAAGCACTGTCAAACAAAAAGTAAAATGCATTTTAAATCAACAATAGAAAACTATAGAATATTAAAAACATAAAAGAGCACAGTGGCTTCTTCTTATAATCTCAGCTACTCAGAAGGCTGAGGCAGAAGTATCACTTGAGAAGCCCAGGAGTTTGAGACCAGCTTGGGCAACACAGAAAGACTCTACCTTTATAAAAAAAATTTTAAAAATTTAAAAATATCCTGTAGGCAGGACTTGGTGGGTCATGTCTGTAATCCCAGCACTTTGGGTGGCCAAGGTGGGTGGATCATTTGAGGTCAGGAGTTCAAGGTCAGCCTGGCCAACATGGTGAAAGCCGTTCTCTACTAAAAATACAACAATTACCAGGTGTTGTGGTGCACACCTGTAATCTCAGCTACTCAGGAGACTGAGACAGGAGAATCACTTGAAACCAGGACGTGAAAGTTGAGGTGAGCCAGGATTGCGCATGTCTTTCATACAAAACATCAGAAGGATTTAAACCATTATACTACAAATATTCATCATGTTCTTTGACTTGCCTGGTAATTTAGCAGGTACACAATGATAATTACACTTTAGATGAATGTACACTTCAAAACTCCTCAGTGGAAGTATCCCAAATTGATCTGCTTGGATATGTTTGGTGAATCCTGTTATATGGTATTCATTATTTTTCATACCCATGTGGTATAATAATGAGCCTATACTTCTTGTATTTTCCAGTGTAGCCTTCAGAAAGTTTTGTCAATCACTCACGGCAACAAGGTATAATATACAAACCCAATTAAAATATATATAAAATTATCAAATCTGATATACTTACACAAAATAAAGCCACTAAAACCATTAGACATGAGTAAGCTTTCCCATTTGGAAATCACTCCAATATTCATTAAAAATAAATATTTTAGAGGTCAATTAATGAACTGAACATTATTTTTGTTTCTAAAATACTCTGGTTTGAAGGATCATGTTATTCTCTAAAGTATTTTCATTAAATTGTCATTGTATCTAAAAGTTAGCTCTCTGAGCAACAAAGCCAATGTATGCATATTCACGTTTACCCTATGTGAATAACTAATACCAACAAAACATATATTTCTGATGCCCAATAGTAACAAAGAGGGGTAATGAGTCACTGTGGGTCATCCCAATTCTAGCACTCTTTCCTGCTTCCAGCAGTTCCTGGAGCAGCCAAAATCAAATCTTCTTTTATGCAAATATTCCAAATGCATCTGAAGTGAGTTCCAATAGCTTTCTTCAGCAGAAACCCCCAAATTGCAAAACTAACACCTTTTCCCTCCTTCCTGCCTCACAATCCCTCTTCCTTGAGTAAAATAATTACCACATCAGAGGTCTCCTTAGTTCTCTTGATACACTGTTTATGAGTTATTCCAATCACTTCTTCCCTGTGGTTTTAGCAATATGATCTGATGCCTATAATTTTTATTACTTAATCTCTTTCTCCTTCCCTTTATGATGGAAACCTGCTGGAGAATTAAAGCAAGAATATGCTGTCCTTGAGCCTGTTAGATCTTGCACTGCTCTCCAATCATTCTTCTTGCCAATTTCATTGTGGGGAAGGATATAATCTTACTACTCAGATCATGGCCAAGGACCAGCAGTATCCGTGTCACCCGAGTACTTATTACAAATGCAGAATCTCAGGCCTGCTGAATCAGAATGTGCAACTTCAATGAGCCCCTGCTGATTTATTCGGGGAAGGGAAGTTCTCTTCTATCCTGAGTGAACATGACATTAAATGTGTATTGCAAAATTACCTGTCCCAGATTTTTCTCCATCCTTTATTTCTGTGACTATATTCGAAACAGAATCTTTCTTTTCACTCGTAGCCTGAATGGGATTTAAAACAAAATAATCAATACGTAAAGTACATTTCATAGACTATGCGGTTGGTAGTTCAAAATATAAATGAGAGTTTCATTACCTTCAAGGCTGGTTGTATCTGAGAAGACACTGAAAAGCAAAAGGGATACACAATCACTCATATGTACATATCATAAAGTTAACCATACATTCATGCAGTGTTAGCATCAAGCTGTATCTTCCTGCCTGCATTAGTGTAGGCTTTGATGTTTTCTCCTTTGTGTCTGGGGATTGGAACATGACAGAAAAACACTTAAAAAAAGGAATACAGGCTTCACGAAATATACCTTTACAATTTCAAACATGGTATGATTACTCGTATGTCTAAAACTAAAATAAAACCGTGTCAATATCAGTATGGATATGCCGAGTGATGAGGAGAAATGGGATCTAAAATCAGTGGAGCAACTCACAGACCTAAGAATCAATGTCAAAGCAGGTGGTACATGATCCTGCATGTCTTTCATGCAAGAAATCAGAAGGATTTACATAATTATACTACAAGCATTCATCATGCTCTTTAACTTGCCCAATAACTGAGATGATACACAATTACAATGACACTTCAGTTGAATGTACACTTCTCTTCAGTGGAAGTCTCGTACGTTGAACAGCTTGGATTTATGTTTGCTGAAATCTAGTAGATAATATTCATTATTTCTCACACACGTGAGGTGTAATAATTTGACTAAATTTCTTGTATTCGCTAGTTGAAACTTCCAAAAGTTTCTTCATCCACTCATGGCAACAAAGGATAATATATTAGCCTCAATAAAAATATCATCAATTATCAATTTTGACATACTTCTACAAAGTAAAACTGCAACAAGCATTAGATATTAGTAAATTTTACATTAGAAATCACTCTAATGTTAATTGAAAATGACCATTTTAGGAGTTAATTAGAATTCAACATAATTTTTGCTTCTAAAATAGC
>NW_012116899.1:275371-275707 GCF_000951035.1 Colobus angolensis palliatus
TTTTAACATACTTCTACTAAATAAAACTGCTACAAGTGTTGGATATCAATAAACTTTTCCATTCGGAAATCACTACAATATTCATTGAGAATGACAATTTTAAGAATTAGTTGATGAATTCAACATCATTTTTGTTTCTAAAATAGTCTTCTTAGGAATATCATGCTCGCTAAGGAATATTCATTAAATAGTTATTTTATCCAAGAATTAGCTCTTTGATCAAATAAGCCAATGTATTCAAATTCAAGTTTATCTAATTTTTATAACTAAAATCGACAAAACATGTAAGTCTGATGCCTAACAGTAACCAAGAGGAGTAACGAGTCAGTGTGGTTT
>NW_012116899.1:275757-276101 GCF_000951035.1 Colobus angolensis palliatus
GAACATTTCTTCATCCACTCATGACAACAAAGTATAATATATAAACCTCAGTAAAAAGCATTATCAATGATCAATTTTAACATACTTCTACTAAACAAAACTGCTACAAGTGTTGGATATCAATAAACTTTTCCATTCGGAAATCACTACAATATTCATTGAGAATGACAATTTTAAGAGTTAGTTGATGAATTCAACATCATTTTTGTTTCTAAAATAGTCTTCTTAGGAGTATCATGCTCGCTAAGCAATATTCATTAAATAGTTATTTTATCCAAGAATTAGCTCTTTGATCAAATAAGCCAATGTATTCAAATTCAAGTTTATCTAATTTTTATAACTAA
>NW_012116899.1:277411-285022 GCF_000951035.1 Colobus angolensis palliatus
ACAGAAATAGATGGAAAAAAAAGGAATACAAGCTTCACGAAATATACCCTTACAATTTCAAACATGGTATGATTTGTCATATGTCTAAAACTAAAATAAAACAATGTTAATATCAATGTGGATATGCCGAGTGATGAGGACAAATGTGATCTAAAATCAGAGCAGCAATTCATACACCTGAGAATCAATGTCAAAGCAGGTGGTACATGATCCCACATGTTTTTCATGCAATACATCAGAAGGATTTACACTATTATACTACAAACATTCAACATGTTCTTTAACTTGCCTCATAACTGAGAAGGTACACAATTACAATGACATTTCAGTTGAACATACACTTCACATCTCTTAAGTGGAAGTGTCCTAAGTAGATCAGCATGGATATATGTTTCCTGAATTCGAGTAAATAATAGTCATTATTTCTTACACCCGTGTGATGCAATAATTTGCCTACGTTTCTTGTATTCTCTAGTTTAGCCTTCTGAACATTTCTTCATCCACTCATGGCAACAAAGCATAATATATAAACATCAATTAAAAGCATCCTCAATTACATTAATTTTGACACACTTCTACTAAATGAAAATGCTACAAACACTGGATATTAATAAGCTTTTCCATTCCAAAATCACACCAATATTCGTTGAGAATGACCATGCAGTCAGTTTATCAATTCCACATTACTTTTGTTTCTAAAATAGTCTTGTTAGGAGTATCATGCTATTCTCTAAAGAATATTCATTAAATAGCGATTTTATCCAAGACTTGCTCTTTGATCAAAGAAGCAAATGTATTCACGTTCAAGTTTATCCAATTGTTATAACTAAAATCAACAAAACATGTAAGCCTGATGCCTAATAGTAACAAAGAGCAGTAATTAGTCAATGTGGTTTACACCAATTCTAGCATTCTTTCCTGCATCCTGTAGTTCCTGGTGCTGCCAAAATCAAATCTTCTTTATGCAAATATGCCAAATGCATCTGAAGTGAGTTCACCAGGTTTCCTCAGCAGAAAACCCAAAATTACATAAATAACTCCTTCTTTTCCCTCCTTCCTGCCTCACAATCCCTCTTCCTTGAGAAAACTAATTGCTACATCAGTGGACTCATTAGTTCTTGTTCTACACTGTGAATGAGTTATTACGATCTCTTTACTGTCTGTTTTCAGCAGTACGATGTGAATGTAAAATCTATACTTCATCTCTTTCTCCTTCCACCCTTGGTAAGAACATGCTGTAGAATTAAGGCAAAATTATCCTGTCCCCTAAGCCCCTTATGTCTTGACCTGCTCTCCAATGTATCTTCTTCCCAATCTCAATGTGGGGAAGTCTACAATCTTATTGTGAAGATCACGTCTAAGACCAGCAGCATCAGCATCACCCAAGAACTTATTACAACTGAAGAATCTCACGCCTGAATATTCAGAATGTACATCTTCAACGAGTCCCCCGCTATTTATTCGGGGAAGAGAAGTTCTTCTACATCTGGACTGAACATGACACTAAATGTGTTCTGTAAAATTACCTGTACCACATTTTTGTCCATCCTTTATTTCTGTGGCTACATTCGAAACAGAATCTTTCTTGTGACTTGTAGCCTGAATGGAATTTGAAACAAAATAATCAATAAATAAAGTATGTTTCATAGACTCTGTAGTTACTAGTTCAAAATATAAATAAAAATTTAATTACCTTCAAGGCTGGTGGTTTCTGAGAAGACACTGAAAAGCAAAAGGGACATATAATCACTCGTAAGTAAATATGATAACGTTATCCATACATGCATACGGTGTTAGCATCAAGCTGTATCCTCCTGCTTGTATTGGTGTCGGCTCTGATGTTTCCTACTTTGTGTCTGGGGACTGGAACGTGACAGAAATACTCTGAAAAAAGGGAACACAGGCTTCATGAAATATACCCTTACAATTGCAAACTTGGTATGATTTGTCATATGTCTAAAACTAAGATAAAACCGTGTCTATATCAATATGGATATGGCGAGTGATGAGGAGAAATGTGATGTAAAATCAGAGCAGCAATTCATACACCTGTGAATCAATGTCAAAGCAGGTGGTACATGATCCTGCATGTCTTTCAGGCAAGAAAGCAGAAGGATTTACATAACTATACTACAAACATTCATCACGCTCTTTAACTCGTCCAATAACTAGGAAGGTACACAATTACAATGACACTTCACATCTCTTCAGTGGAAGTGTCCTAAATTGATCAGCTTGGATATATGTTTGTTGAAACCTAGTAGATAATTTCATTATTTCTCACTCCCGTGTGCTGAAATAATTTGACTCACTTTCTTGACTCTGCAAGTTTAGCCTTCTGAAATTTTCTTCAAACATTCAAGGTAACAAAAAATAACATATTAGCCTCAATAGAAATATCAGGAATTACCAATTTTGACATACTTCTACAAAGTTACACTGTTACCAGCATTAGATATTAATAAAATTTACATCCAGAAATCACTCCAATATTCATTGTAAATGACCATTTTAGGAGTTAATTAGAATTCAACATAATTTTTGCTTCTAAAATAGCCTTCTTGAGAGTATCATGGTATTCTGTAAAGAGGTTTCATTAAATAGCTATTTTATCCAAGAGTTAGCTCCCTGAACAATGAAAGCAATGTATTCATATTCAAGTTTATCTCATTTGTATAAGAAAAATCAACAAAACATGTATCTCTGATGCCTAATAGTAACAAAGAGGAATAAGGAGTCACTGTGGTTTATTCCAATTCTAGCATTGTTTCCTGCATCCAGTAGTTCCTGGAGCTGCCAAAATCAAATATTCTTTTATGCAAATATTCCAAATGTATCTGAAGTGAGTTCACTCACGTTTCCTAGGTGGAAACCCCAAAATTTCATAAATAACCTCTTCTTTTCCCTACTTCCTGCCTCACAATTCCTCTTGCTTGAGCAAAATAATTGCTACATCATTGGTCTTGTTAGTTCTCATTTTACAGTGTGTTTGGGGTATTAGGATCACTTTGCCTCTGTTCATAGCAATATGATCTGATGTCTATAATATCTATTACTTCATCTCTTTCTCCTTCCCCTCTTGATGGAAACATGCTGTAGAATTAAAGGAAAATGATGTTGTCTCCTGAACCTGTTATGTGTTAAACCGCTTTCCAATGGTTCTTCTTCCCAATTTCAAAGTAGGGAAGTCTATAATCTTAGTACTCAGATCATGGCCAAAGACCAGTAGCATGAGGGTCACCCGAGAACTTATTACAAAGGAAGAATCTCAGGTGTGCTGAAACAGAATGTGAACCTTCAACGAACCCCACGCTGACTTATCTGGGGAAGAAAAGTTCTCTTCTATCTTGATTGCACATGACATTATATGCGTATAGCAAAATTACCTGTCCCAGATATTTGTGCATCCTTTATTTCTGTGGCTATATAATAAAGAGCATAATCAATTATTAACTTTGGCATACTTCTACTTCACTCATATGTACGTAAGATAATGTTATTCATACATTCATGAGGTGTTAGCATCAAGCAGTATCCTCCTGCCTGTGTTAGCATAGGATTTGATGTTTTCTACTTCAGAAATACATTGAAGAAAAGAAATACAGGCTTCACGAAATACACCCTTACAATTTCAAACATGGTATGATTAGTCACATGTCTAAAACTAAAATAAAACCGTGTCTATATCCATATGGATATGGTGAGTGATGAGGAGAAATGTGATGTAAAATCAGAGCAGCAATTCATACACCTGTGAATCAATGTCAAAGCAGGTGATACATGATCCTGCATGTTTTTCAGGCAAGAAAGCAGAAGGATTTACACCATTATACTACAAACATTCACCATGCTCTTTAACTTGCCTGATAACTGAGAACTTACACAATTACAATGACACTTTACTTGAATGCATATTTCACGTCTTTTAAGTTGGAAGTGTCCTAAATTGATCAGCTTGGATACATGTTTCTGGAATCTGAGTATATAATATTCATCATTTCTCACACCCATGTGGTGTAACAATTTGCCTAAGTTTCTTGTATTCTCTAGTTGAGCCTTCCAAACATTTCTTCATCCACTCATGGCCACAAAGTGCAATATATGAACCTCAATAAAGAACATAATCAATTATTAATTTTGACACACTTCTACTAAATAAAACTCCCACAAGAATTGAATATTAGAAAGCTTTTTCATTCGGAAATCACGCCAACATTCATTGAAAATGACCATTTTAATGGTCAGTTGATGAATTCAACAGGATTTTTGTTTCTAAAATAGTCTTGTTAGGAGTATCATGCTATTCTATAAAGAATACTCATTAAATAGCGATTTTTTTCCAAGAGTTACTTCTTTGATCAAAGAAGCCAATGTATTCTTATTCAAGAATATCAAATTTATATAACTAAAATCAATGAAACATGAAAGTCTGATGACTAATAGTAACAAAGAAGAGTAATTACTCATTGTGGTTTCTTCCAATTCTAGCATTCTTTCCTGCATCCTGTTGTTCCAGGAGCTGCCAAAATCAAATCTTTCTGCAAATATGCTACATGCATCTGAAGTGAATTCACTCAGATTTCCTCAGTAGAAACCCCAGCGTTACATAAATAACTTCTTATTTTTCCTCCTTCCTGCCTCAGAGACCCTCTTCCTTGGGAAAACTAATTGCTACGTCAGTGGTCTCGTTACTTCTCATTCTAGTGTCCGCGAGTTATTACAATCAAGTTTTCGTCTGTCTTCAGCAGTACAGTGTCATGTCTATAAAGTCTATACTTCATCTCTTTCTCCTTCCACCCTTGGTGAAAACATGCTGTTGAATTCAAGCAAAATTATGCTGTCCCCTGAGCCCCTTACGTCTTGATCTGCTCTCCAATATTTCTTCTTCCCAATTTCAATGTGTGGAAGTCTACAATCTTACTGCGAAGGTCATGTCCAAGACCAGCAGCATCAGCGTCACCCGAGAACTTATTAAATATGAAGAATCTCAGGCCTGCTGAATCAGAATGTGCAGCTTCGACGAGCCCCATGCTGATTTATTCAGATAAGAGAAGTTCCTTTCTATCTGGACTGAACATGACATTAAATGTGTTTTGCAGAATTACCTGTCCCAGATTGTTGTCCATCCTTTATTTCAGTGGCTATATTCGAAACAGAATCTTTCTCGTCACTTACAACCTGAATGGAATTTGAAACAAAATAATCAACAAATAAAGTAGGTTTCATAGACTCTGCAGTTACTAGTTCAAAATATAAATGGAAATTTAATTACCTTCAAGATTGGTTGTTTCTGAGAAGACACTGAAAAGTAAAAGGGATACATAATCACTCATACATAAATATGATAAAGTTATCCATAAGTGCATACAGTGTTAGCACCAAGCTGTATCTTCCTGCCTGTATTAGTGTAGGGTTTTATGTTTTCTACTTTGTGTCTGGGGACTGGAACATGACAGAAATACACTGAGAAAAGGAAGTGCAGGCTTCATGAAATATAACCTTACAATTGCAAACACGGTATGATTTGTCATATGTCTAAAACTAAAATTAAACCATATCAATATCAATGTGGATATGCCAAGTGATGAGGAGAAATGTGATCTAAAATCAGAGGAACAACTCATACACCTCAGAACCAATGTCAAAGCAGGTGGTACATGATTCCGAATGTCTTTCATGCAGGAAATCACAAGGATTTACCTAGTTATACTACAAACATTCATCATGCTCTTTAACTCGTCCGATAACTAGGAAGGTACACAATTACAATGACACTTCAATTGAATGCACACTTCACGTACCTTCAGCTTGGATATATTTTTGCTGAAACCTAGTAGATAACATTCATTATTTCTGACACCCATGTGATGTAATAATTTGCCTATCTTTCTTGTATCCACTAGTTGCGCCTTTCAAAAGTTTCTTCACCTAGTCATGGTCACAAAGGTTAATATATTAGCCTCAATAAAATATCATCAATTTTCATTTTTGACATATTTCTCTAAAGTAAAACTGCCACAAGCATTGGATAGTAATAAGGTTTCCATGCAGAAATCATTCCAATATTCATTGAAAATGACAATTTTAGGAGTTAATTCGAATTCATCATAATTTTTGTTTCTAAAATAGTCTTGTGGGGAGTATCATACTATTCTCTAAAGAAGTTTCATTAAATAGCTATTTTATCCAAGAGTAAACAAAGCCTTGAACAACAAAGCCAAAGTATTCATAACCATGTTTATCCCATTTTTATAACTAAAATCAACAAAACATGTATCTCTGATGCCTAATCGTAACAAAGAGGAGTAATGAGTCATTCTGGTTTATCCCAATTCTAGCATTATTTCCTGCTTCCAGTGGTTCTTGCAGCAGCCAAAATCAAATCTTCTTATATGCAAATATTCCAAATGCATCTGAAGTAAGTTTACTCAGGTTTCCTCAGCAGAAACTCCAAAATTACATCAATAACTTCTTCTTTTTCCTCCTTCCTGCCTCACAATCCCTCATCCTTGAGGAAAACCAACTGCTACATCAGTGGTCTGGTTAGTTCTCATTCTACAGTGTTTATGGGGTATTAGGATCACTTTTCCCTCTGTTTATAGCAATACGATCTGACACCTATAATATCTATTACTTTATCTCTTTCTCTGTCCCCTTTTGATGGAAACATGTAGTAGAATTAAAGCAAAATGATGCTGTCCCCTGAGCCTGTTTTGAGTTGAACTGCTCTCCAATGGTTCTTCTTCACAATTTCAAAGTAGAGACATCTATAATCTTAGCACTCAGATCATGGCCGAAGACCAGCAGCATCAGGGTCACCTGATAACTTATTATAAATGAAGAATCTCAGGCATGCTGAATCAGAACATGAAGTTTTGACGAACCCCTGGCTGATTTATTTGGGGAAGGGAAATTCTCTTCTGTCTTTATAGAACATCACGTTAAATGTGTTTTGCAAAATTACCTGTCCCATATATTTGTGCATCCTTTATTTCTGTGGCTATATTCATAACAGAATCTTCCTTGTCACTTGTAGCCTGAATGGAATTTGAAACAAAATAATCAATAAAGTATATTTCATAAAGTATATTTCGTAGCCTATACAGTTACTAGATCAAAATATAAATGAGAGTTTAATTACCTTCAAGGCTGGTTGTTTCTGACAGGACACTGAAAAGCAAAAGGGATACATAATCACTCATATGTAAATATGATAAAGTTATCCATATATCATGCAGTGTTAGCATCAAGCTGTATCTTCCTGCCTATATTAGTGTAGGCTTTGATGTTTTCTACTTTTTGTCTAGGGACCGGAACACGATAGAAATACACTGAAAACAAAAAAGGAACACAGGCTTCACAAAATATACCCTTACAGCTTCAAACATGCTATGATATGTCATATGTCTAAAATTAAAATAAAACCATGTGGATATCAATGTGGATATGCTGAGTGATGAGGATAAATGTGATCTAAAATCAGAGAAGCAACTCATACATCTGAGAAACAATGTCAAAGCAGGTGGTACATGATCCCGCATGTCCTTCATGCAAGAAATCAAAAGGTTTTACACCATTATACTACAAACATTCATCATGCTCTTTGACTTA
>NW_012116899.1:286557-287687 GCF_000951035.1 Colobus angolensis palliatus
GAGGAGACACTGAAAAGCAAAAGAAATATATAATCCATCATATGTAAATATGATAAAGTTATCCATACATTCATGCAGTGTTAGCATCAAGCTGTATCCTCCTGCCTGTACTAGCATCGGATTTGATGTTTTATAGTTTGTGTCTTTGGGACAGGAACATGAGAAAATACATTGAAAAAATAGGAATACAGGCTTCCAGAAAACATACAGTCACAAATTACAAAGAGATATTATGGGTCATGTGTGTATTACTGAAATAAAAAGTGTTGACATCAATGTGGATATGCCGAATGATGAAAAGAAATGGGATCTAAAATCAGAGGAGCAACTCATACACCCAGGAATCAATGTCAAAGAAGGTAGTAAATGCTACTGCATGTTTCTCATGCAAGACACCAGAAGGATTTATACCGTTATACTACTAATATTCATCACGATCTTTAACTTGCCTGAAAATTGAGCAGGTACACAATGACAATGACACTTCTGTAGAATTGTACACTTCACAAGTCCTCAGTGGAAGTGTCCCAGCTTCATCAGCTTGGATATAGGTTTGGATAATCCTAGTATATAATATTCTTTATTTCTCAAACCCATGTTGTGTAATAATGTGCCTACATTTGTTGTGTCCTCTAGTTTAGGCTGGGAAGATCATGTTCAAGACCAGCAGCGTCAGCATCACCCAAGAATTTATTACATATGAAGAATCTCAGGCCTACTGAATCAGAATGTGCAGCTTCGACAAGTCCCCTGCTGATTTATTTGGGAAAGAGACGTTCTTTTCTATCTTTACTGAACATGACATTAAATATGTTTTGCAATATTACCTGTCCCAGATTGTTGTCCATCCTTTATTTCTGTGGCTATAAACGAAATAGAATCTTTCTTGTCACTTGTAGCCTGAATGGAATTTTAAACAAAATAATCAATAAATAAAGTAGGTTTCAAAGACTATACAGTTATTACTGGTTCAAAATATAAATGAGAGTTTCATTACCTTCAAGGCTGGTTGTACCTGAGAAGACACTGAAAAGCAAAAGGGATACACAATCACTCATATGTACATATCATAAAGTTATCCATACTTTCATGCAGTGTTAGCATCAAGCTGTATCTTCCTGCCTGCATTA
>NW_012116899.1:289898-290994 GCF_000951035.1 Colobus angolensis palliatus
CGCTCTTTAACTTGTCCAATAACTGAGAAGGCACAAACTTACAATGACACTTCAGTTGAACGGACACTTCACATCTCTTAAGTGGAAGTGTCCCAAATTGATCAGCTTGGATATACGTTTCCGGAATTCCAGTAAATAATATGCATTATTTCTCACACCCATGTGGTACAATAATTTGCCTGTTTCTTCTGTTCTCTAGTTTAGCCTTCTGAACATTTCTTCATCCACTCATGACAACAAAGTATAATATATAAACCTCAGTAAAAAGCATTATCAATGATCAATTTTAACATACTTCTACTAAATAAAACTGCTACAAGTGTTGGATATCAATAAACTTTTCCATTCGGAAATCACTACAATATTCATTGAGAATGACCATTTTAAGAATTAGTTGATGAATTCAACATCACTTTTGTTTCTAAAATAGTCTTCTTAGGAGTATCATGCTCGCTAAGGAATATTCATTAAATAGTTATTTTATCCAAGAATTAGCTCTTTGATCAAATAAGCCAATGTATTCAAATTCAAGTTTATCTAATTTTTATAACTAAAATCGACAAAACATGTAAGTCTGATGCCTAACAGTAACCAAGAGGAGTAACGAGTCAGTGTGGTTTATCCCAATTCTAGCATTGTTTCCTGTTTCCAGTAGTTCCTGGTGCTGCCAAAATCAAATCTTCTTTATGCAGATCTTCCAAATGCATCTCAAATGAGTTCACTCAGGTTTCCTCAGCAGAAACCCCAAAATTACAAAAATAACTTCTTCTTTTCCCTCCTTTCTGCCTCGCAATCCCTCTTCCTTGGGAAAACTAATTACTACATCATTGGTCGTGTTAGCTCTCGTTCTACAGTGTCTACCCATTATTATGATCACCTTTCCAACTGTTTTCAGCAGTAGGATGTGACATCTGTAAAATCTACACTTCATCTCTTTCTCCTTCCACCCTTAGTGAAAACACGCTGTAGAATTAAAGCAAAATTATGCTGTCCCCTGAGCCCCTTATGTCTTGACCTGCTCTCCATGTTTCTTCTTCCCAATTTCAACGTGGGGAAATATATAATCTTACTGCAAAGATCATGTCCAAGATCAGCA
>NW_012116899.1:292519-293947 GCF_000951035.1 Colobus angolensis palliatus
GATATGCTGAGTGATGAGAACAAATGTGATCTAAAATCAGAGAGCAATTCACACACATGGGAATCAATGTCAAATGTCTTTCAATGCAGGATATCAGAATGACTTAGACCATTATACTGCAAACATTCATCATGCTCTTTAACTTGATCGATAACTGAGAAGGTACACAATTACAGTGACACTTCATTTGAAGGTACACTTCACATCTCTTCATTGGAAATGTCCTAACTTGTTCAGCTTGGATATATGTTTGGTCAGTCCTATTAGATAATGTTCATTATTTCTCAGATCAACGTAGTGTAATAATTTGCCTACATTTCTTGTATTCTCTAATTTAGCCTTCCATAAGTTTCTTCATTTACTCCTGGCAACAAAGTATAATACACGAATCTCAATAAAAAATATCATCAATTATCAATTTTGACATACATATCCAAAATAAAACTGCTACAAGCATTAGATATTAATAAGCTTTTAATTCAGAAATCACTCCAAAATTCATTAACAGTGACCATTTTAGGAGTCAATTAATGAATTCAACATTATTTTTCATTTCAAAGTAGTCTTGTTTGGAGAATCATGATGATCTCCAAAGAATTTTCTTTTAATAGCCATTGTATTCAAAAGTGACCTTTTTGAACAATGAAGCCAATGTGTTCATAGTCAAGTTTATCTTTTTTATAACTGAAATCAACAAAACACATTCTCTGATGCCCAATAGTAACAAAGAGGAGTAATGAGTCAGTGTGGTTTCTCCCAATTCTATCATTGTTTCCTGCTTCCAATAGTTTCTGGAGCAGCCACAATCAAATCTTCTTTTATGCAAATATTCCAAATGCATCTGAAGTGAGTTCACTCAGATTTCCTTAGCAGAAACACCAAAATTACATAAATAACATCTTTTTCCTTCTTCCTGCCTCACAATCCCTCTTCCTTGAGGAAAACAATTGCTACATCTGTGGTATCATTAGCCGTCCTCCTACAGTGTGTATGGGTTATTACAATCACTTCTTCCCTCTGCTTTCTGCAATACAGTCTGATGCCTATAATATTTATTACTTCATCTCTTTCTTATTCCCCTCTTGATGAAAACATGCTGTAGAATTAAAGCAAAATTAAGTTGTCCCCTCAGCCCGTTATGTCTTGAACTGCTCTCCAATAGTACTTCTTCCCAATTTCAATATAGGGAAGTCTATAATCTTGCTATTCAGATCATGGCCAAGCATCAGCAGCAACTGCAGCACCTGAGTACTTATTGCAAGTACACAATCTCAGAAGTGCTGAATTGGAACGTGCAGCTTCAATGGGCCACCCCCCACTAATTTATTCGGGGAAGAGACATTCTCTTCTATCTTGAGTGAACATGACATCGAACATGTATTGCTAAATTACCTGTCCCAGATTTTTGTCCATCCTTTATTTCTGTGG
>NW_012116899.1:300627-302160 GCF_000951035.1 Colobus angolensis palliatus
ACACTAGACTGATAGTAGTTCAAGGGCTGAACTACAAGGAAACTACAGTTTTAACTATTGCAAAAGCTTCTTTTCTCCAGCTTACTTTCTTGTACTCGGAATACAATATGTAATACATATAACATACCAAATATGTATTTTCAACAGCATGGGGATTGGCAGCACTAAATCCCATGTTGTTGAAGGGTCAACTGTAATTATTGAGTCAGTTCCTAACTGCAAAGAATTTATTTTACAAATTAAATAGAAGTTCTAATTATATAAAAAGTCTAATTCATTATAATGTGACTATAAAGAAAACATATAACATAATAACTTAAAAATTTGTTTTCTCTTTTACACAAAAAGATCATCTAGGCTATTAGGAACCATAATTAAACAATAATTTTTTTCAAACAATACTGAGAGTATAAATTACCTACAATTAACTTTTTAAATAATTATAAAATCTAGACTACTAAGAAAGTATTTTTTAAAAGCGTGCAATTTGAACAGTGATTTTTTTAAACTGCTTTTTTGTAATCAAAACATCTTTATTCTTTTTTATCCATGGCAGTACCCATCAAGAGTAATTCAGTATCAGAAATCTTACCTGGATCGCTATTTATAGGAAGCTCTTCAGATGTCTTTTCTCTTATGTATTCAGAAATTAGTCTGAAAATGCTATGTATAAAAACAAATGAAATTAATATTTTAATACTATTATCAAAAACATTTACCAAATATACTAAATTATTAGAGTATCTTAAACAATATCAGGATATTAATTATCCTATACACTTCTGTAAGCTCTACAAACTTCTTAGTACCTTTCTAATTAAATAATAAAAATAGGTGAAGTACTCATAAAGTGAGTACTTCAGCAAACTATCTCATGTCGGCTTGACATAATGCAAAGTCACCTTCCTGGCCCTTACTGGTAGGTCCTGGCTCTATAGCCAACACGTATTTGCTCTTGTAAGTTGCTTCTCTTAGGCACCATGTCTTCTTTTAGATTTTACTGCCTTCTTTCACTAGGTTGTTATATAGGTTTAAGGAAGTAGCATTTTTAACATTCACAGAGAAATAGTAAAGCAGTGGAATTTGTTCTTGAACTTTATTGTTGAAACTATTCTGAAATCCCAAATCAAACCCAATGTGTAGTTTTTCATAGGTTCTAATATTCAAATGCTTCTGTTTAAGAAAAATGTTAAGTCCTAATTTTGCTTTATTGTTCTATTATTTGTGCCTTATAATTAAGGGCATCTCAACCATTTCATAATTTGTAAATAAACTTATTTATGAATACATTATTTCATTAAAATAGGTAACACGATTGTTCACTATTATTGAGCTCATCAGTTCCAAGGGCAGAAAATGAACAGATGTCAAGATCTGGCTTGGGCTACCACTATTACTTCTCTACAGACTCTAACTGAACATCAGATGTTTGCTACAATGATGGTTCATCTCCATCAGTGATGTTATCTCCAACTGACATGGAAGACAAAACCCTACTTTCATGTTTTTTAAGTTCCATGAAGTAGATGAAAA
>NW_012116899.1:307108-308685 GCF_000951035.1 Colobus angolensis palliatus
GTAATTCATTTGTTTTTATAATTATTTACCGTAAGTGCATGAAGAAAAGTTGTACTCTATAATGCTTCTTTAAAAGTTCCAATATTTAAAGTAAAATCTTAGACAGTTAAGGCATTTCAAAATATTTTCATTCAAGGAATGTTTGAGCTTCCAAATATGAAAAATTGACCCTTACAAGTGTCAATGTTAAAATAAATGCATTTCAGATAGTTTGAAAATGATGTTGGTTGATCTATACCTTGCTGCATTCTTCAATATCTGTACCATAAAAAAGAAGTTTTTCTATCATGGATGTATCTTCATTATACACAGCATAGTGTACAGCAGTCCTTCCCTAGAAATCCGTAATATTTGGATCAGCACGATTTTTCAGTAGAATAACTGCACAAGCCTCCTGCCTCAGTTGTACAGCCTGTCAGTATTAGACCAAGAAACATACAAATACTGAAAAATCAAAACAAACACTCCATATGATTTACTAACTAGTTATATAGTGGTATCCAATGAGATAAGTTCATTTTATTCTATGTACTTAAACCAAATCCATCTCGTGCTCAAAGAGTCCGCTACTATATACCTTGATCAGAGGCGTCCTGCATTCACGGTCATAGACTTCTGGACATCAGGAGAGATATGACTTCCAGTTGGCCAGTGGCACAGGCCAAATGTAGGGCAGTCTTGTGAGAGTGACAGGACTTTTTAAAACAGGTAACTGTAAGCATTAATTAGCGTGTTATTTCTCTGTCTTCAAAACAAGTATTTAATTTTCTTGTGAAGAAAGTACAACCTTTGTTAGCGCTTATTACTCACCACATTAATGAAAGAGCAGGCTATTTAATAGAAAAAGTTTGACTTTTGGATTCAGTTTAATTGGGGCTTAAAATTTACTTTAAGCTCTGTCACTTGGCTATTATTTAGCCTTTCTTTGCTTCAATTTCCTTAGCAATGAAATATATAAGAGCATAGTAGCTATTCCACAGAACACTGCTGGGATGCTTACATGAGAATCTATGTACAGCATTTAGAACACAAATAACAGCTCAATAATTTTTAGATATTACTACTTATAAAGACATTTTAATTAAGTAAAATGATACAATCATATCTACATTGAGGTATCTATTAAAGATTAGATGTATCATTGTATTTCAGTCATTCTCAGATGCTCATTTTCTCACTATTCTCTTATATAGTAGTATCTCCTGACATTGGGATAGTGTTTACAATTATTTATTACAATTATAACTGGCAACATTTTAAACATTATCTTATTGATATATAATGTGGCATCACCCAATCCATGATGCCTTACATTAAGTACATAGAACAGGCAGTTCTACTCATATAATTGGCACCTAAATAAAGTACTGTGGAAAAAGAAGGCAAAAATAAAAACAACAAATTTTTAAAGCAAAGTAATTCTTACTTCAATTTTCAAAAAAAAATAATCCAAAGAAAATTCAGGATTCAAATGAATAGGTATGGCTCATTTTTTTCAATACTTATAGAATGTTATGTAAATTAGGTATTTGCAATGATTAATAGTAAATTTGAGACTGTCGTAAGTTTTTGAAAGG
>NW_012116899.1:310494-312667 GCF_000951035.1 Colobus angolensis palliatus
GATCTTCTGACCTCGTGATCCACCCGCCTCGGCCTCCCAAAGTGCTGGGATTACAGGCGTGAGCCACCGCGCCCGGCCTCCTTTTTTTAACTTAAATACCTTCTCCTCCCAGGAACACTAAATATTTTTTCATATGTGCATAGGTTGCTTGAATATCTGAAAAAAAAAATGCTTTGCTCTATTTTAAATGAGTTCTTGTTGATTTGAACAATTCTCTATAAAATGAAAATCACTTTTTTATCTAATATGTATATATACATACTGTCTTTTGTTAATTTTTTTCTTATAAACAGGATGCTTTAATTTTTTATTTTGCTAAATCGACCTTCAAAATCTGTGCTTGTGATATTTGTACAAATATAAACATGTATCAATATAAGTAGTTATTTGTGTTTTTTCTGTTATCTTTCTTATTTTGTGCATTTAAAATTTTTAATCTACATTCCATAACGAACTTATTTCTGTGACATAAAAATCTAGCCAGTTTTCTCCAAATAGTTAGCAGGCACTTCATTTATGAGTAATTCATCTTTTCCTACTAATATGAAATGTCACCATTATCGAATTCTATTAGATTAGTGCAAAAGCAATTGCGGTTTTGCCATTACTTTTAATTGCGGCAAAAACCACAATTGCTTTTGCACCAACCTAATAAATTCCTACACATTTTGGGGTGTTCCTGAATTTTCTAACCTGTTCCATTCACTGATTTGTTGTTTCAGCTGTTAGTAAATAACTTGTGGAAATTAAGCACATTTTCATATCTAGAAAGGCAAATCTTTCTGACTCCATTTCAAAAGTTTTCTCAATGTCATCACAATAGTAAAAGACAGCATGAGTAATTTTAACACTCTGATAACTTTATTTGGATTATGTAAAATTTACAAACACAGAAAGACCTCAGAACTTCAGAAAAATGTGTCTTTCTGTTCAAGAACACAGACCACCTTCCCACTTCAAAGTTTCCCTCTAAGGTCCCTCAGTGAAAACCATATTGACATAGGTGTCTATTGATATAAAATAAATATTGGATTTTATCCAAAGAATTTTTAGCCAGGAAGTTGATATATTATGGAAATGATTTCTCTCACTATGCACCTTCCATAATGTATGTAACACTATGCTTTAAAATGTGTACATTAAGAATAAAATGCTGTCCATACTGAATTTTATTAGTGAAATCACTTTAAAATGATTTATAAAGAAGCAGCATGGTGAGTGATTGGAAATCAGCTGAAGTTTTGTTTTTGTTTTGCTGCTAATGAAAATGGCCTGGGTGCTCGCCCCCGCCAAGGTTTCCATATCCCAGGTGCGGCTGAGCCTGCCAGGGAAGTCCAGCCCCTTTGGTGACAGGATTCGCCCCCCTCACCTCGGCACCCCTGTCCCCCACCCCATTCACCCCCACACCCAGTCCTCTATCCCATTGAATCGTCACAACATCTCCCCACCCCACACAGTCCACAGAAAACCAAACTCCCATTTTTAAAACTATCAGATCTCATGAGACTCATTCACTATCACAAGACTAGTGCAGGAAAGACCTGCCCCCATAATTCAATCACCTCCCACCAGGTTCCTCCATGACCTATGAGAATGGTGATAGTTATAATTCAAGATGAGATTTGGGTGGGGACACAGCCAAACCATATCACTTTCTGTGTGTCACTTGAGCATCTTCTTTTTTATTTTTTTTTTGAGACTGAGGTTTGCTCTTGTCACCCGGGCTGGAGTGCAATGGCATGATCTTGGCTTACTGCAACCTCTGTCTCCTGTGTTCAAGCAATTCTCCGGCTTCACCCTCTCAAGTAGCTGGGATTACAGGTGCCCGCCACCACACCTAGCTAATTTTTTGTATTTTTAGCAGAGATGGGGTTTCACCGTGTTGGCCAAGCCTCCACCAGTTCCCCGAGCCCTGGGACTGGCAAACTGTGAGTGAGACTCATTCATGGACTGTGACTCCACTTAGTGGATTGTTAACCAGCATTAAGAACTGAAGCCATAATGGGTCACACCTGTAATCCCAGCACTTTGGATGGGAGGATTGCTTGAGGCTAGGCATTTAAGGCCCACCTAGGCCATAAAGTGAGATCCTATCTCTAGAAAACATTTCAAAAAATTAAATCCCAAGTACTCATTCAAGCTGAGCACCTACTGTCTCTCTGCCAAGCACTGG
>NW_012116899.1:316802-317130 GCF_000951035.1 Colobus angolensis palliatus
CAGCAGGACCATGAGCAGCCGTCCCTCAATCAGTGGCCTCTCTCAACTCGGCCAGGACAGACAACCAAGCACACTGTCAGAAGGCCAGCCCACCCAGAGGGGTACACAGAATTGACGGCTGCCCTGAAGGAGCCACCGGCTGCTGGCATGGAGCCTAACAGAGAGGCCCGGGCAGTCTGACCCACTGGACCCAGGGCGAGCCCCAGATAAGGAGCCTTGCCAGTAGAAGTGCCGGCTCTCTCCGCCATTCCCAGGAGCTTTCTCCCCGGAGAACTTTCCCCTGGGCAGGGCAGATCTGTGGGAGTCAGGAGAGGCTCCTAGAGAGTTG
>NW_012116899.1:318967-320300 GCF_000951035.1 Colobus angolensis palliatus
AAACTGCCTAAATGCTCTACTTAAAAGGTACACAATGGGCCGGGCTCAGTGGGAGGCCAAGACAGGTGGATCACCTGAGGTCAGAAGTTTGAGACCAGCCTGGCCAACTTGGTGAAACCCTGTCTCTACTAAAAATACAAAAAAAATTAGCCAGGCTTGGTGGTAGGCACCTGTAATCCCAGCTACTCGGGAGGATGAGGCAGGAGAATCACTTGAACCTGAGAGGCGAAGGTTGCAGTGAGCCAAGAATATGCCATTGCACTCCAGCCTGGGCAACAAGAGTGAAACTCCGCCTCAAAAAAATAAAAAGATACACAATAGCAGAATGCATAAAAATCTACCAACCAAGCATCTGTTGTCTTCAAGAGACTCACCTAACACATAAGGATTCACATAAACTTATTGTAAAGGGGTGGGAAAAGATATTCCATGCAAATAGAAACCAAAAGCAAGCAGGAGTAGCTATTCTTCTATCAGACAAAACAGACTTTAAAGCAACAAGTTAGAAAAAACAAAGAGGAACATTATATAATGATACAAAGATCAGTCCAACAGGAAAATATCACAATCCTAAATATATATGCACCTAACACTAGAGCTTGCAAATTTATAAAACTGTTACTACTAGACCTAAAAAATGAGATAGATGGCAATACAATAATAGTGGGGAACTTCAGTACTCCACTGACAGCACTAGATAGGTCATCAAGACATAAAGTCAACAAAGAAATAATGGACTTAAACTATACCCTGGAGCAAATGGACTTAACAGATATCTACAGAACATTCCACCTAACAAGTACAGAATATATGTTCTTTTCATCAGCATGGAACATTCTCCAACATGACAGGCTACAAAACAAGTCTCAATAAATTTTTTAAAAATCTAAATTATATCAAGTATTCTCGCAGACCACAGTGGAATAAAACTGGAAATCAACTCCAAAAGGAACCCTCAAAACTACAAAAATACATGGAAATTAAATAATCTGCTCCTGAATGATCTCTGGGTCAACAATGCAATCAAGATGGAAATTTAAAAATTATTTGAACTGAATAATATAGATACAACCTATCAAAACCTCTGGGATACAGCAAAAGCAGTGCTAAGAAGAAAGCTCATAGCCTTAAATGCCTAAACCAAAAACTCTGAAAGAGTACAAATAGATAATCTGAGGTCACACTTCAAGGAACTAGAGAAACAAAAACAGACCACACTCAAACCCAGCAGAAGAAAAGAAATAACTAAGAGCAGAACTAAAGGAAATTGAAACAAAAAATACAAAAAAGATAAATGAAACAAAAAGCTGGTTCTTTGAAAAGATAACATTGA
>NW_012116899.1:321472-322704 GCF_000951035.1 Colobus angolensis palliatus
ACCATATACTGCCAAAAGCAATCTACAAATTCAGTGCCATTCCCATCAAAACACCACCATCATTCTGCACAGAACTAGAAAAAACAATCCTAAAATTCATATGGAAACAACAAAGAGCCCACATAGCCAAAGCAAGACTAAGCAAAAAGAACACATCTGAAGGCATTACATTACCTGACTTCAAACTACACTAGAAGGTCATAGTCACCAAACAGCATGGTACTGGTATAAAAACACGCATATAGACCAATGGAATAGAATAGAGAAGCCAGAAATAAAGTCAAATACTTACAGCCAACTGATCTTCAACAAAGCAAACAAAAACATCAAGGGGGAAAGGACACCCTATTCAACAAACGGTGCTGGGATAACTGGCAAGCCACATGTAGAAGAATGAAACTGGATCCTCATCTCTTACACAAAAACTCAAATCAAGATGGATCAAAGACTTAAACTGAAGACTTGAAACTATAAAAACTCTAGAGGACAACATTGAAAAAACCCTTCTAGATACTGGTTTAGGCAAAGATTTCATGACGAAGAACCCAAAAGCAAATGGAACATAAACAAAGATAAATAGGTGGGACTTAATTAAAATAGGGAGCTTCTGCACAGCAAAAGGAACAGTCAAGCAGAGTAAACAGACAATCCACAGAGTGGGAGAAAATTTCCACAATCTACACATCTGAAAAAGGACTAATATCTAGAATATATAAGGAACTCAAATTAGCAAGAAAAAAAATCCCATCAAAAAGTGGGCCAAGGACATGAACAGACAATTCTCAAAAGAAGACATACAAATGGCCAACAAACATATGAAAAAATGCTCAACATTACTAATGATCAGGGAAACGCAAATCAAAACCACGATGTGATACCACCTTACTCCTGCAAGAATCAAAAAATAATAGATGTTGGCGTGGATGCAGTGAAAAGGGAATACTTCCACACTGCTGGTGGGAATGTAAACTAGTACAACCACTATGGAAAACAGTGTGAAGATTCCTTAAAAAACTCAAAAGTAGAACTACCATCTGATCCAGCAATTACACTAGTGGGTATCTACCCAGAGGAAAAGAAGTCATTATATGAAAAGGACATTTGTACACACATGTTGATAACAGCACAACTTGCAATTGCAACAATATGGAACCAGCCTAAATGTCTATCAACCAATGAGTGGATAAAGAAAATGTGATACATACACACACACACACACACACACACACACA
>NW_012116899.1:326006-327727 GCF_000951035.1 Colobus angolensis palliatus
ACAGGATTTCACCTTTTTCAACTCACCATTCCTACCACTCCCCAAATCAGCACTTAAGAAATACCCAATTTAAGTTTTCCAAAGGAACAAATAATATCCCTAACTGCTCACAGAGGTAAGCACAGCTTTAAAGCAAAAGTCACACACTGGTGCCCGCAGACCTAATAACCTAGCCCAATATTATTTTGATTTGGCCTTAAGTTTTTAAAGTCTGAATCAACAAAAGAACATAGATCCACAGGGAATCCATTACGATGAATGATCTCACTAAAGAGGCCCAGGTTCTTTGTTGCTAAATTGCTGCTAATGACCAGAAATGCTGAGTTAGGTCCAAGGCCATATGCTATTAATATCTAGGAGAAAGCCAAACTTGCATACGTCACAGTGGCAATTTGTTTATTCTGTATCCATCTTGCTTTGCTAAGGATTAACTGGCAGATACTCTTTAGCACAGAAGCCCCCACCATACTCACCCACCGCCCTTGATGAGATTGAGATCAGCATCTACTTCATCAGCACCATCGATGGCAAGGTCAATCTGTATCGGGGGGAAAGTAAAGATACAAAAACCACTCGAGGGGAGGCTCTGTGCTAATCGCCCGAGCATGCAATAGCTCCTCAGATACTCAGCAGCCCTGTGAGCTAATTCCAGTACTCCCATTTAAGAAATCAAGAAATTGAGCTACAAGAGATTAAGGCGCTCCACTAGGATCAAAGGGAAACAGCACAGGACTTGGGACTGTAACGGGGGTACAGTTCTTACCCACAAGACTATGTTCCCTTTTCTCGTTGATGGGCTTCTCTGTGGACAAGCTGGCACTATTTAGAACACGTGTTCTCAGTGTGGGTGCTATCACCTCCCCCAAGAGGCAAAAATTGGTTTTTGGTGGAGGAATAAAAAATCTTAGACATTACAATGAATCTTGTACAACCAAAGGGTCAATTCAGTAATATCTGTGCTACTAAATTCCACTGGGGGTGGGAAAGTACAAAAAAAAAAAAAAAAAAAACGGATTCAGAAGTCTCTGTACTGTGAGCAACCTCACAGGCAAGTTCAAGTGGACATGAAGATCAAATGAAGAGACACATAAGAAAGTTGACGTGTTCCCGAACTGGAAATTATCTGGGGCATTGCCACTAAGACCCCACTTGTCTGGGCTTGCCCGCTCCCTCTATTAGGAAGCTCTACCACAAGCCCCCAAAGCGGTTGAGGGGCAAATGGGTTCATCTAGCTTTCAAAAATCAAAATCAAGAAAGTTACACATTTCTCACCACTCACGGTATCCGCATGGACAACGTAGGAACCCCAAGTATATTTTTAAAGACAGCAAGCAGTATGCAGGGTACAAATTCTATTCATGGTGCAGTTACTAAGTTGCCTGGCATGGCTGGCATAGCACAGGTATAAAAAATACAGTTCCATATGGGTCATGCCTGCTTCCAGGCTTTTACAGACTCCAGCCTTTGTCTGAAGTTACAGTCAGCACTGCTCTCTGCAAGCCTGCATTAACCTGAGTCAGGCTGCACTGTGGCAATTCTCAGGGGTATGGAAAGCGGCAACCTTTTCTGTCTGGGCTCCAGGCCCACCTTTAGCCCAAACCACTCTCTTCACAGCTGCTGAACACATGATCAGCCTGTGCCCCTGGCTCTGCCCATAGAAATCTCCAAGTCCTTCCCATAGTTCTTACTAACCCCTGTGAGGCCCATGTGTATGACAGAAA
>NW_012116899.1:328542-330441 GCF_000951035.1 Colobus angolensis palliatus
AGGGTGTGTGATGCTGCTCACCTCATCAACGTCAGTCTCCCCTGGACTGCCCCGTGTTAGTCTTTACCACAAAACTTAATTTTAATGTTTTCAAATGTCCATGGCTGCCTCAGATGATTCTTCCTTATTTCCACTTAGTGGCAAGCTCCATGAGCTGGCTCACTCTTAAACCTCTGCGCAAAGACCTCAGGAAGCCCTGGATGCAGCCCTGGGCTTGCCCACTTCCCTTCACTACATTCACACTGAGCCCTCAAGGTTAAACCACAAGGAATGTGGTGGAAAGGAACCACCTCGGCACTTGTGACCTCAGCCAAAATTAATACTCAAGGTCCCAGGAGAAAACTTGGTACAACTAACTGACATCTTCCCTAGATTTGACAAGGTATCTGGAGCCCATGAACAAGTGACAGCCACAAAAAAGCAGAGAGAAATACTCAGTGGTCTCCCTCTGAGTGGCGTTCTTACCTCTGGGTGTCGATCCAGGTCACTGAGGGTCAAGCCATACTGCAGGATGAGCTGGCGGGCCTGCGGGGGACAGAGAAGAGCAAACACAAACATTTACCTAAGTTCATGGCAAGGATTCTCAGAATTCTTCTGGATTTAAGTGTCCCAAGTCCTGCCCAAGCTCGCTCCCAAAGCCCAGCATGGCCCACCAAGAGGTACGAGATCTAGCCCCATGAATGGCAAAACTAACTGCTGATCCAACCTGAGAGCTGGACAAAGGCAAACAGCGCAGCAAAGACCCTGTTCCAATGCGAAGCTAAGGGCTCCTCCTCAGCACAGCGAAGACCCTGTTCCACTGCTAAGCTAAGAGCTCCTCCTCAGCGCAGCAAAGACCCTGTTCCAAAGCGAAGCTAAGAGCTCCTCCTCAGTGACTTGTGACGAAAGAGAATGCCATGGCATCCTAAAGCTTCTGGCAAAACAAGTGTGACAAAAAGTTCCTAACAAAGAACCAAATCCATAACATTTTAGAAAAGCTTTTAAAACAATCCAATGGTATAAAAACAGACTGAGGAAGATCACTATGAATGGACACAGAGTGATTTCCAGCCCACACTGTTAAGTAAATATGAGGAACAGAATATATACACTTAAAAATGCCAGAAACCAAAAAGACTAAGTGAGGAAGTCAGCAAATTTAGCACACTAGACTGGGAAAGATTTAGGATGTTTGTGAAAAAGTCAGCACCATTGACTTCATAGTCACGCTCCACAGCTAATCTTTTCAAAAAGGCGACAAAAGGGGAGAACACTGGTTACAGCCATCACATGGCTCTGAGCAGGACTCATAGCTGGAATAAAGGAACCTCAAACCCTCATGTTTGAATGCCCAAGTCCTAGCGATGTGGGTTTATGTCCATGTCATTGTTTATAATGCACAGAAACCAAAGGTTTCTTAAAACAAAAAGCACCTGAGATTAAGAATCAGAAGGTCCCGGTTCCAATCTTAAATGAGCCAGCTCTGTGACCCTTAGCAATTTTTCTCATCTATAAAAAGGTAGGGACAGATGAAATGACCAAAGTCAACTTTCTCATCGAAAATCCTAAGACTCTAAGACTAAACCATAAAGATCTTGAAAATTGTAATGTTGGAGCCAAATTCAAACAAACTAAAAAATATATTTTTAAAGGATAAGACAATAAAAAATCTCTGAACCCCAGATATGATGTTATTAAAAAGTATTGATGTTATCAGAAATTATTGCTTGTTTTTTTAGTATTGTGATGTTTAAAAGACTTCCTATTTTTCAGAGAGACATATGAAATATATACAATGAAATGATATTATGCCTGGAATTTGTTTCTAAATAACAAGAGTCAGGGGGATATTTACGTATGGATGAAACAGGATTGGCTGTGAATTGATAATTATTGAAACTGGGTGCTGAGTACATGGAA
>NW_012116899.1:331051-336853 GCF_000951035.1 Colobus angolensis palliatus
CTTATGATTTTGTACTTATTAAAGAGAAATATATACTGTAAAGGAAAACAGCAAAAATAGTATTGCTAGATTATTTCTTAATTCTTAGATTTCTCAAAAGTGCTAATAGAACTATGCAGTCATTAAAAACAAAAAGAAAGAGAGATCATGTCCTTTTCAGGAACATGGATGGAGCCAGAGGCCATTATCCTTAGCAAACTAGCGCAGGAACAGAAAACCAAATACCACATGTTCTCACTTGTAACTGGGAGCTAATAGAGGGCAACAATACACGCTGGGGCTGACTGAAGGACAGAGGGTGGAGGGTGGGAGGAAGGAGAGGATCAGGGAAAATAACTAATGGGTACTGGGCTTAATACCTCGGTGACAAAATAATCTGTACAACAAACCCCCACAACATGAGTTTACCTATATAACAAACCTGCACATGTACCCCTGAACTTTAAAGTTTAAAAAAGTAAAAGTAGTATTAGAGAAACCATCCTAACTTCAGATCTGAGACTATAAAAACACTGGAAAGTGACCTCTTAGATGGCCCCAATAATCCTCACCTCCTGATATTCATCCCTTTGGGTCATCACTTCCCACTGTCCCAGAGTTGGTCTGTGTGAGTGACCAATGGCACAAAGCAGAGGTGATGACATGACACCTCTGAAATTAGTTTATAAAGAATGCTACAGAAGGAGGGCAGGGGTAAGGGTGTAGAGTGGCATGCTCCTCTCTCTCTCTTTCTCTCTCACACACACACACACACGCACGCAAGCACGCACACATACACACATGCACACGCATGCACACGTGCATGCGCACACACACACACGGGGTATTAAACCAATCATTAACACATCGCTTTGCTAACAGCCATGCACGGTGGCTCATGCCCCGTAATCCCAGCACCTTCGGAGGCCAAGGTAGGTGGATCAGTTGAGGCCAGGAGTTCAAGACCGGCCTGACCAATATGGTGAAACCCCATCTCTACTAAAAATACAAAAATTATCTGGGCATGATGGTGTGTACCTGTAATCCCAGCTATTCAGGAGGCTGAGGCAGGAGGATCACCTGAGACCAGGAGGTGGAGGGTGGCAGTGAGCCGAGATAGCGCCACTGCACTCCAGCCTGGGTGACAGAGCAATACTCTGTCTCAAAAACAAAACTAACAAACAAAAACCACGCTACTAACTGATAAGGACATTTTAAAAATAGGTGTCATGTCCTAGACAAGGAGTTGGCTCTCCTTCCCCTAAAAGGCACATTATCTCCACTTCTTCTCTACCATATACTTATAAAATATTGCATACGTAAATGTAGCATTAATTCTTTGAACATTTGTGGAGTGCCAGGCACCACGCCAGACACTGAAGATAGTAACACACACTCTCCATGCACAAGGGCCTCTATATTCTTATATAAATGTATATACCTTAAATCAGGGGTGTCCAGCCTTTTGGTTTCCCTGGATCACATTGGAAGAATTGTCTTGGGCCACACATAAAATACACTAACTAGCACTATCAATAGCTAGTGAGCTTAAAAAAAAAAAAATTCACAAAAAAACCCAATGTTTTAAGAAAGTTTATGAACTTGTGTCGGACCACATTCAAAGCCATCTTGGGCCACAGGTTGGACAAGCTTGCCTTAAATGATCACCACAACCAACTGAGCTACACCTCCTCACCACAACCACCAGCCACCCAGCCTAGTACCTGACCAAAGCCTGGCACATGAAAACGGCCTGGTCAGTAAGCACTGTCTATTTCTGCAGCTGGGAGGCCCTCTGTGATTCCCCTGCATACCCCCATACTGCACCCTCCACCTCTGCAAGCCCTGAGACTCTCCCATCTTCCCCAAAAGACAATAAGCAACAACACAAGAGGAACATCTGTACTCCCTTAAAACAGATCTGTGCCCCAATTCACAACACGGGTCTCAGAAATTCTGCCAGTTTGTTAAAATGGACAACTGAAGTCTGGGCCCCTGTGCAATGACTTCAAGATCGCACTAGGACAGAACACTTTAAGCCTGTTCCCATCAGCAAGCTCTCCAACTCTCCCTTCTCCCCATCTGTGACTTGCCTCCTTGCAGGAGTGGTCCAGCAGCTCTACAGAGAAGTTGATTATAAACAGTGTGAGCCTCATCCTTCCTGAATGTTAGGTTGAATTGTGTTCCCCCCAAAAAAGATCTATTGGAGTTCTAAGCCTCAGTACTTCAGAATGGGACGTTTTATGGAGACAGGGTCTTTAGAGAGGTAATCAAATTCAAATGAGGCCATTAGAGTAAGCTCTAAATCAATATAACTGGTGTCCTTATTAAAAGAGGAAATTTTGACACAGAAACAAATAGGCCCACAAGGAGAACAACATGTGAACATGCAGGCAGAGATCGGGGGATGGACCTACAAGCCAAGGAACACCAAAGGATATCAGCAACCCATCGAGAGAGTTAGGAGGAAGGCACAGAACAGATTCTCCTTCACAGTCTCAGAGAACCAACTCTGCCAACACCTTTATCTCAGAGTTCTAGCCTCCAGAACTCTCAGACAATACATTTCTGGTTTTGTTTAAGCTACTCAGTCTGTGGAACCCTGTTATGGAAGCCTTGGCAAACTGATGCATGGAGTTTAACAACCAGCATGAGGGTTTTGACCCACTACTGGCTCAGTGAGCATATGCAGCCTCTGGTGCTCCACTGAGATCTGCATCTGCTAGACACCAGAAGCTTCTAACGGGAAGCAAAAGGGTCTCCAGAGTGTGTAGAGTAAACACTTCTGCCTGCATCTTCTGGCCAGAGTTCTGGAAAGTGCAAGGAGCAGGAAAGCTAATGATTAGCTTGTGATTCTGAAGAAAGGCAAGACGCAAACCCCACAGCTGGTACTTCTAAATGTCTCTTGTGATTAGGGACAGTGGCACTTGGCAGGCTAAGGGTACTTCTGTTTTCCCTTACTTTGTCAATAAAACCTGAATTTGTAGTTCTATTATTTCAAAAAATGTGTTTTCAGGTTTTGTGGTGCTTACATAGTAGAAGCGTAAACATTTTCCCAATCAAGGTAAAACAGAAGGCAGAGTGAGCAATAAACGCTGTTTTTGGTTTAAACCAGTTCTGGCTTTCAAGTGCTTTACCTTCTTCTTTACCTTCTATCTTTAAAATAAGACCTTTAATTTTAATCCACCAAATCCACCAAAATCATTTAAATCCCTACAGGTTTACTTATTTAAAAAGTAGGGCATGAAACTGTTGGGGCTCAGGATACCCCAAAATAAAAGCCTCAGAAACATCCTCAGGAGCTGCCGGGCATGGTGGTTCACTCCTATAATCCCAGCACTTTGGGAGGTTCCACTTTGGGAGTGCTCCTATAATCCCAGCACTTTTTTGGTTCCATATGAATTTTAGAGTCGTTTTTTCTAATTATGTGAAGAATGTCAATGGTAGTTTAATGGGAAATAGCATTGAATTTATAAATTTGGGCAGTATGGCCATTTTCATGATACTGATTCTTCCTATCCATGAGCATGCAACATTTTCCCA
The DNA here is from genome assembly GCF_000951035.1 of Colobus angolensis palliatus. NCBI lineage: Eukaryota > Metazoa > Chordata > Mammalia > Primates > Cercopithecidae > Colobus > Colobus angolensis. The sequence goes on from NW_012116899.1 coordinate 334,574, forward strand.
TTTGTGTCCCCTCATTTCCTTGAGCAGTGGTTTGTAGTCCTCCTTGAAGAGGTCTTCACTTCCCTTGTTAGCTGTATTCCTAGGTATTTTATTCTCTTCATAGCAACTGTGAATGAGAGTTCATTCATGATTTGGCTCTCTGTTTGTCTATTGTTGGTGTATAGGAATGCTTATGATTTTTGCACACTGATTTTGTATCCTGAGACTTTGCTAAAGTTGCTCATCAGCTTAAGGAGCTTTTTGGCTGAGACGATGGGGTTTTCTAGATAGAGAATCATGTCATCTACAAACAGGGACAGTTTGACTTCCTTTCTTCCTATGTGAATACCCTTTCTTTCTCTTGCCTGACGGCCCTGGCCAGAGCTTCCAATACTATGTTGAACAGGAATGGTGAGAGAGATGACCCTTAATTTCTATACCCTGCTCAAAATAATATATGGTATACAGGTGACATGGTTTGGCTCTGTGTCCCCACCCAAATCTCACCTCAAATTGCACTCCCATAATTCCCATGTGTTGTGGGAGGGACCTGGTGGGAGATAACTAAATCATGAAGGCTGTTTCCTCCATACTGCTCTCGTGGTAGTGAGTAAGTCTCATGAGATCTGATGGTTTTATCAGGGGTTTCTGCTCTTGGGTCTTCCTCATTCTCTCTCTGCCTGCTGCCATCCATGTAGGATAGGACTTGCCCCTCCCTGCCTTCCACGATTGTGAGGCTTCCCCAGTCACATGGAACCGCAAGTTCCAATTAAACCTCTTTCTTTCGTAAATTGCCCAGTCTCATGTATGTATTTATCAGCATTGTGAAAATGGACTAATAAATTGGTACCAGCAGAGTGGGGTGCTGCTGAGAAGATACATGAAAATATGGAAGTGACTTTGCAACTGGGTAACAGGCAGAGGTTGGAACAGTTTGGAGGGCTCAGAAGACAGGAAAATGTCTTTCTAATATTCCTATGTTACAAATACTATAAATACTGCAAAAATGTTACCAAAAGAGTAAAACTCCAGCCAAAATTATGTTAGCTCCTCAATTTGAACTACAGCCACAGAATGTATGTAAGGTGGTCTTCTATTGTCTGTTTTATCCAACATACTCGTTCCTCTAATTCTGACCTACTAAATTACAACAGAAAGGGACATGCTCCCAGTTTGCTCTGAGTCTGTGTCCCTGGTCTATAGTCCTCAAACTTGGCTCAGAATAAAATTAACTTTGACTTAAATCCATAGTGGCTGTTATTTTAACCTTTTGGGTCAACCTAGTTGAGAAAAACTTAAAAAGATCAAGAAAACATGTAGTTTCAAAATACTGGAGCAAATATCCAATCATCTAAAAGAGCTAAAAGTATGTCCATGTAAAGAGCAAGAAATAGTGGAGGTGAGGGGTAGGGAGGTGAGAAGAGTTTTCTTTCTAGGTAGTGGTCATCTCAGGGAAGGTGAGGGGAGTGTGCTTTTATCTCTTTTCAATAAAAAGACTTGAATTATTTGTTTCTTCCATGCACGTGCATATATAACTTTAAAAATAAACACCAACGTAATTTATTAACTAAGAAATAAAAGTACTTGATGATCAAGTCAGTTGGAAAAATTAGATAATTAGCTTTTCAAAAGACCAAAAAAATCCACCACAAGCCACTGAGGCTTTAAAAGTGTCTCCTCAAGACAGCAGAATTAAAAAAAAAAAGCAATATAAAACACTTAAGGTATTGCCTTCAGTCCCCTGTGTGGCCATTCACCTTGTTTAAGGTCTCCGAGAGATTTAACATCAAGGAAGCTCCAACAGTATGCACTATCCAACTCCCTAACCTGTCTACCTGGAATCTCTGCCTTGCTCCCTACCATTAAGCTGAGGCCAGTCTGGTTTAGAAGGAACCTTAACCTCTCTCCCTTCACCAAAGCTGGCTGCAGGCTACCAGCATTCTGTGCCTCCAGGATTGGGAGGGTTTCCTAAGAAACCGAGCTGTCCAAGCCTAAGTCCATAAAGTCCTGGGAGCATCAGTCACTCATAAATCTCACCTCCTACCCCAGTGCATAGTATCACCTTGACTAATCCAATGAGAGATTATACACATACTCCTCCCTGCAATGGCCAGATGAGGGATAAGAGTTGGCTCCATCTGAGCAACTGTCTTCCCTTCTACTTTCCAAAACCTGCTCTTTCCTTATCTCTCCCTATATTTAACTGGCTCCACTGTTTTCCTCCATCAGCTCCTACTAATTTATGATGTACTTGTATTACTAACACATTACTTAATTCCTTTTAGCCTGATTCTTTTTTTT
>NW_012116899.1:337923-340290 GCF_000951035.1 Colobus angolensis palliatus
GGCTGGTCTTGAACTCCTGGGCTCAAGGGATCTGCCTACCTTGGCCTCCCAAAGTACTTGGGATTACAGGCATGAGCCACCACACCTGGCCTAGCCTGATTTTCACCTATAAACAGGACTAATATTCCTTGAGGAGAGGGACTACCTGGCCATCTCTGCATATTCCGTAGCGCATAAACTCAACATGCACTGAAACATTCACCGAGTAAATAAACAAATGCACCTAAAACTACAATTCCAAGAAGGAATACTTGGTCAATAAACTCTCCTATTCCTGGACTCTCTGACCTAGAACAACCTTGAGGTACAAGACAAGGCCATGTGTCCACAACCTCGGGGAACCAGAAGATACAGCAGAAGCTGTCATGATGCAGATGGAAAGCAGGACATACCTGGAAGGAAGTGGGAATACAGACGAGGTTCAGATTCTCTTGCTTCACCCTTTCAGCTGTGGAAACAAAAGCCATATTGGCAGTTTTTCACTCTCCTTACTTTATTTTTCTTGTCATATGTGTTTGCTCAAATCCAACAGACAAGGGAAGATCTATTTCCCAAGGACAGCTGCCTTTCACCCTGTGTCCCGCTCCTTGGTGGGAAAGCTGGTTACTGTACTTCACACACCAGAAGATAGCGACACAAGAAAGCCTGGAGAGGTAAGCACTGACCACAGAAAGCAGTGTCAGTGTTTGCTATTGCTACGTGCCTGACAACATTCTAAGAACTTTGTATATATGAACTCTTAATCCTAACAACCCAAAAGGTTAAATTATTTTCCCCATTTTGCAGATAAGGCAACTGAGGTTCAGAGAGGTAATATAATTTGGTAGTTATACCGCTAATAAGGGGTACAGCTGGGACATGATCCCAGGCCGTCTAGTCACACAGTCTTAACTCCCCTATATTGCCTCTTCTAGGAAAAAGCCAGAACTTTACTTTTGCATTTTAGTAAAAAAGATACTTACTTGTAGGCCCCAAAGAGTGGCTAAAGGAGATTTATTTTTTCAATTTGGATTTGTACCTTTCAGGAAAGTTTGATTTAAAAAAAAAAGACTTCAGGAAAAACCTCTTATTAAAATTTCAAGTCTTTTTAATCACTGAGTGCATCTTGGGAGGTTTGGGTGCCACCATTACAAAATCCACAGTAACTCCTGTGCCCTGAAAGTATTCTCCAGATACTTGGTTAAGATTGAAAGGTATATAACACAAAAACTCCTATTTGGCCAATGAGAAGCCTTCCAGAAGTCATCACACCAGCACTACAACCACTCCTTCATAACAAAGTGTGCCTGGACTTTCCTTCCTGGGCTCTGTCCCTTGGCACCTAGAAGAATTCGGCATTCAGGCAGGCCTCTCCTCTGGGCTTTGTTCTTACAAAGAAAGAGCAGGGCAGTAAAACCTGTTGAGCAGCCATAGGGGCTGATAATTCCTGAGCCTTTCCTAAGCATAGAGACACCATAATCAGTGTGAAATAAGCACCTGCAGGAACCAGCCATCAATGGCAGGAGCCCCACATCCACTCCAGGGTCATGGACAGGGCAAACCCACTGTGGCCTCAATTACCTGCCTGAGGAAGTCTGAGATCACGCAAAGAACTCAATGGTAGAATGCCATTGACATGATTAAAATTATATTGGGACCTCGAGCTAAGTCAGCTCCTCCCCTCCAGCTGAATAGAGTAAACAAAGGCAAGGACATCCTTCAAAGTTGGATGAAGAGGCCCAAGATTCCCTCTCTCCACAAAAGAGCAGAAACACTCAACTGACCTCAGGTAGTCCCTCTCTCCAGCTCTGTACTGCTGAAGCCAAAAGGGCAATGCCAAACCTGTGCACCACTTCCTCCCTTTCCTCTACCTCCCTACCCCATCATCACCCACAAAGCATCCAGGAGACAGTCAGAGAGCATACCTATTCGCTGCACAGCGTGGACAATTGTAGAACCACTTCCAATTCCCAGCACTTGGTTATTCTGACAAAAGGAGGAAAGAAAAAACAAAACTTATTAATACCATATTTTACTCCTTTGTCAGCCCACTTCCTAAAGCTATAAAATTATTATGAACAATTCACCAACACAGGTGCAAGAGAGGTACCGTGCCTATTTTATAGGAACATAAACACTGAACCTCAATGCTGTACTTTAACCAACGCATGGTGGACAAATGTTCAACAAGGCCCTCCTCCCTGCATTTCTGACACTGTCAACACCACCACTTCCTCCCCTCCATTCTACCAAATAATTGGTGCAATTACTTGCAACTGAATAGCAACTTGCATCACCCTCATAGAAATGGCCTGCATATAAACACTTAAAGATTCCCAACATTTCAAGCCAGCAACCGTGTGTTTAAAAAAAAAAGAAAGAAAGAAG
>NW_012116899.1:344733-345924 GCF_000951035.1 Colobus angolensis palliatus
TAATTTTTTAATTATTTTAAGAGACACAGTCTCACTGTCAACCAGGCTAGTCTCGAACTCCTGGCCTCAAGTGATCCTCTCACCTCTGCCTCCCAAAGTGCTGGGATTACAGGATGAGCCATTTCAATCGAATAAGCAACTTCTGGAAGTTCAATTTGCTGAAACATCAATCTACTTCAAATTTCTTAAGATTTCCAACAACTGATTAACAATTAATTTATCTGACAAAGGAAAGCCCATAGTAAAACCTTCTCTTTAGGAAGAAGAAAAGTCTTGAAGCTTCGGCCCTCAGGACAAACAGGGCCACAACTAAAATCCTTCATTCCCCACAGGACAAAGGCCATAGGAATACTTAAAGTCAGCCAGTTAACGTAGGTCTCACGTTAGATATGGTCCTTCTCACAGACTACATCTATAACTAGAAAAGATTAGAAAGAATGACCAACAAGTAGCGTTACCAAAAAAAAAAGAAATCAAATACTAATGTCCCCACAACCACATACATGTACACTAAAAATGCTTCTATAGCCTCTCCTACCTACAGAAGACTATACCCAACAACTTTTGTGTTACTGACCTGGTGGAAACTGCTTTTACTAGCTCACAGTTCCAAAGTCACTGAATACATCAGGGGCTTGGGTTATCAGAACAGGGTTCGCACTAGGTCAGGATTCCACCTGTGCCAATGCTCTCAAGAAGGCAATATGTCTACTATAGTTGTTTAGCTACCTGGACAATCTCCAAAGGCAAGGACTTCAAGACAAGTAAATGACACAGCACAGAAACATTCAAAATGGCTAAATATCTCACATATAAAAATCTTCAAGCAATGAGAAAATGTCCTATGTCTGAGTGTGGAAAAACTCACTTTTTCCTCTGCTCTCACACCACAACAATTATCAACACAGAAGACTTCTGTAACCAAACGTATGGGGATTTTTCCCCATATCCCAAGCAAGCAATCTACTCTGCAGCAGACACCAGCTGGGTATCCTCCAAATCAATTTCAACACTCTCTACTTGGAGATACCATAAGGTTCCACTGGTTGAGGGCTCAACTCCCAAGATTGCCTCCTCCTTCCTACCAAATGCAAGTTCAGGCCTCCAGAACTTCTGACTTGCCAGCTTCAAGTTGGAGTTCCCACAACCCTCTCTTTGGGTTTGATTAACTTGCTAGAGTGGCTCACAGAA
>NW_012116899.1:347828-349569 GCF_000951035.1 Colobus angolensis palliatus
TTACCCTTTAAGGGGCTGGAAGAAATGAACACACAGATGACCAAAACATAAGATACAACATAAAGCACATAAGAGGCATGAAGTGCTACAGAATCACGGAAAAGAAATCTTCCTCTCCTTAGGACGCTAAGGAAAAACTGAAAGAAGGAAATGGACTTTAAGCCAAACCCTGAAGGGCATATATGACTTTAACAAGTGCCCCCAAAAGGTCACTGTAGATCTCCCTAAAATCACCTAACTTCATGAAATGTGGTCAGAATCCAGTGTTTTGGGGCTCTAGCCTAAGGTCAGGGCTTGCAGATTTTTATTTAATCAAATACATAACTATAACACAAAGGTCAGGGAGATGTGCCACCAAATATTAACGTAAATTCATTAACAGGACAACTTAGATATGGGGCTTTTCTAATTGTATTCTCATGGGAATTACATTTAACTATTAGCTATTCACTTTATGCAGACATTTTGAAATTTGAGCTTATTGTCTCACTTTACAACTGAGGCACTGAATCCCAAAGGTAGGATCAAATTAACACATTTTACATTATCTCTGTTAATCCCCATAGAAAATCCTATTGCCAATCAGACTTGCAACAGGCTACACCAGAACAGGGTAGCAGTGGAGAGGGTAGAAGGGAACACTGGAACATCCCTCCCACAGAACTGGCTGAGCCACAGGATACCACACTGTCTGTCCACTCCCACTCAAACACACTGTGTTGAAGCTCATCAAACATCATCTAAGCAAAATAATTTTGTTGAGAAAAGCATTAACAAATGTAAAGAACTATTATCGGAGAAGAAAAGAGACTCTAATACCACTTTCTAATAAGTAGAAATGAGAAATAAAAAAAAACAGTAAGACCAAGGAAACTACACCACAGGGCAGACATACTCCACTTGGTTGGCTTCCTTATTACAATCAAGATAATTAACTTGATTGCTGACAGCAAAACCACCTGGATTTAAAAAAAAAAAAAACTCCACTAACAGCACCATGCCACTTAACAAGTAGGGACCACGACCTGACTGAATAACAGCTAAACATCTCTGCAGCCCCGCCTTAAAAAATAAACCAGCATCCTCCAGACTTAGTCCACCCCGCCCTACGGAAAGAAGGAAGTTTCAAGCCCCAGGTCTTCCCTTTCCTTCAGGAGTTCACTCAGGGGCCGGCGCGCACCAAGCCCAGAACCTCCTTCCACTGAAATTTCAAAGCACTAGCAAACCAACTCTCCGCCAGCTTCCGGGTCAGTAAAGAGAAATGAAAACCTCTCCGCAGTCCCAAAGCCCACCATTTTCCATTTATTGATAAGGAGACCACAAGGCAAGTGTCTCTAGCCCCCATTCCAAACATGAGACAACACCAGGCTCCACTTTGCAAACTGTTCCAGCTGGACAAGGAGTCTTTAGAAAGCTCAAATATTAGGAAGATTCGCCCCCAACCGATTCCACATCTAAAAGGTCTTTAAGGAGCAAGGAAGAGGGGTCTAAACTCGGGTAAAGTGCACACTCTCTACCCTCTCACTCAGCCCCCGCCCGGCCAAGAGGTAGGCGCGCCTCGGCAGCACTCAGAAAGCGCAACAGGAGCCCAACACGCCGAGGACATGCTTCCCGCGCCCCACGTCCCCAGGTGTTCACCCTCACGTGGTTCTCCACGGCCGCGCGGCCCGCCAGCTTCTTGGCCTCCTCGGCCTTGGACATCGTGGAGGGGGCCGGGCAGATGCTGTTGGAGTCCCCGCAG
>NW_012116899.1:357439-359419 GCF_000951035.1 Colobus angolensis palliatus
TGCAGCGATCCTGCAATCTTTGGTGACTAACAAGGACTTACTGTGAAAACAGATTTATCTTTTCTTCTCTACCTTTAAGGTTTCTTGCTGTTGAGAATAGTTAAGGGACGAGGAATTCTTATTGCCCCCATTTTACAGGCAAAGAAACTAATACTGGCCCCAACCTTACCGACCACTTGGAGGTCCCCAAAAACACATGACCTTTGTGTTTCTCGGCTGTTAGTGGAATCCTTTCTGTCTGCTCATGAACTCATCTTCAAACGCATTCCAGGCCTTCAAAACTCTTCCGTGAGCGTAAGTCCCTGGTATGGGCCACTGTTAACTGCCGCTTATCACCTAGATTTTCTTAACTATGCTTTGCCCCCTGAGGCTGTGAGCTCCTGAATCTTCACCTTTGTCTGTAGGAGGAAAAGTTGTTTGAGATGATATTTGAATCCTTCAATTTAGGCCAAATTCAGAACATAGCAGAAAATTCTGGCTAACATGCAGAAGCGTATGACTGGACTCCCACTACTGTTGGTCTGCAAAGTTGAAGGCTACTGTAGGCAAATGTGTCACCTTTAATGTATCTCCTTAGGAGCAGTCTTTCACCTTATTCATGCTCCTCGGCACCCACACCAAAAGATTGATGAAGCAAATGGTAGCTAGTCTCTGCTTTATCCCGTCACCCCCGGCCCGAGGACCTTTGAACCATTTTAAATGTTCTACCTGCCAGCCTGGCCATCTATGCACTGCTTGCTCCATCTACCCTTCTGACTCAGCTGAAATACTACCTTCTCAAAGAAGTCTAAGTGACCACCTCATCTAAATTGGGCTTCCTACCCACCCCTCCTCTATCACTTTGCCCATGGTTGTATTTCCATCACAGAACTTCCGTCCGTCATTCATTTCCTTCGTTTTGTACTTGTTTATCATATATCCTCTGTAGAAAAGAACATTCTGAGAAGACGGACTTTGGGTGTCTTTCTACAGAATCCTCCATTCCTAAAACTGCCTGACCTGTAGATGGTCCTCAACAAATATCTAAAACACTTTAAATAACAGATAGATGTCATGTTTTAACCCTACACTCCACCTTCGGCCATACAGAATTTTAGTCCCTGCGTCCATGCTCTTACCTCCGTGTTTTTGTACTCTCTGTACCCTTCTAACTCTCAGATATTCTTCAAGACTTCATTCTGTTACTTGTTACTCTGCAACTCTAAACTCTACTCTTAGTTGAGTTGGCTGTTCTTCAATGCTCCCAATCACCTGTAACCTCTCTGTCATAACCATCTCGCTCTATTCATTTGACTGTCTCACCCAAAAGACATGTCCCTTGATGGCGGAGACTGTTGCTCATAAAGTGGACAGTGCCTTGTTCAATTACTGTTTTGGGGTGGCAAGGTGTGTCTGTGCCTGTTTGTGTTCTCTTTCCTTCTCTCTTTTCTCCATGTTGTACTCATCTTTCCATTTCTGTACCCCTTTTAATCCTTTCCTTAAGTTGTTATTCATGCCTAGTGATTCTCATGGACATTCTGAAATCCAGGTTCTTAGGGCTGAAGACTATGCCGATCTTTGAAATAATATGAGTATCGCATTCTGATGACACTTCATTTGCATAATTATTGATAGTAGTACCAGGTACGATGCTAAGTACTTTGCAGACTTTATCACATTTAATCCTAACTTCAAGAAGTGGATACCATTAACTCCTGGCCGGGCACAGTGGCTCTCACCTGTAATCTTAGCACATTGGGAGGCCAAGGCAGGTGGATCACCTGAGGTCACAAGTTCGAGACTAGCCTGGCCAACATGATGAAACCCTGTCTCTACTAAAAATATAAAATTAGCCAGGTGTGGTGGCACACGCCTGTAGTCCCAGCTACTCAGGAGGCTGAGACAGGAGAATCACTTGAACTTGGGAGGTAGAGGCTGCAGTGAGCTGAGATGGTACCACTGCACTCCAGCCTGGGCAAGACAGAGTGAGACTTCATTTCA
>NW_012116899.1:360604-363470 GCF_000951035.1 Colobus angolensis palliatus
AGCCATCATTGTGTGCCTGTCCAGGCTTCGGCGAAGCAGGAAAAACTCTTGTTTTCCACTTCCTTATTTCCATTTCCTCTCCTTTCTCACTCACTTTTCTCAAAGTTTGTACATTTTCTCACTTTTCTCAAAGTTTGTACATTTTTCTCACTTTTCTTCAAAGTTTGTACATTTTGAAGATGATTTCCATGGAAGACTGTACAGAGCTACAAACTAGATGTTGGAATGGATTTGAGGATCCTGCCAGAGACTGAAGATGCTGGCTCAGATTTATCTCAGAATAGAGTTTGGCTCACCCTACTTTCATTCAACAGCTTCACTCATTTAGACATAGCTACCCAACTTCACACCCTCCACTCTCACACCATTAGAATGACCCTTTGGAACCTCAACTTTTGGCCAGCCTTGCTCCATCCCCTTTTCACAAGGGCAGGTGTATTGTCTACTAGCAATCTTGACTAGGGCCTTGGAAGAGGATTGGACCTTATTCACAGTGGTCTAATGATCAAAGTAAGTCATTGTTAATACATCAGTATTACTACCTTGCTATGCATGTAACACTGGAAAACAGCATAGTGCAGTCCATTTACCAAAACCAAATCTTACTACTAGTTGATCAACACCATGTGGTCCTGAGAAAAAATGTGTATAGAACAATCCCTTACTGCTGTATAAAACCATTCCTTGCTTTAGGATCACCTGCCTTTTGATGTCTTTACACCAGTGATTGTCAACTTGGAATGATTTTTGCCCCTTCTCTCATGGGGATATTTGACAATGTATGGACACATTTTTTACTGACACAACTGAGAGAATGCTACTGGCATCTAATAGGTCAGGGCCAAGGATACTGCTAAACATCCTTCAGTGCACAGACAGCCACATACACAAAGAATTTTCCCAACCAAAGTGTCAATAGTGCTGACACTGAGAAACTGCCTTAAAGAATCTTCAGGTGGGATTACATGGGAGGTTCTGTTAGCAGTGGCGAATCCACACAGGTGTGCAGCAACCTCAATTCTTGCCTCCTCAGAAGAAAGAATTCAAGGAGGCATTAGGCAATAGGAAAGACCAATGCAAGTTTTAGAACAGGAATAAAAATTTGTTTAAAAACTTTAGAGGAAGAACAAAAGGAAAGAAAGTCCACTTGGAAGAGGGTCAAGCAGGCAACTTGAAAGACAAGTGAGTGGTTTGACCTTTTGAATTAGGATTTTATATGTTGACAAACTTCCAGGGCTTGCATTTTTTTCTCCCCTAATTCTTCCTTTGGGGTGGGCTGTCTGCATGTGCAGTTGCCTGCTAGCCCTTGGGAGGGGACCATGCATGGTGTGTTTACTGGAGTTGTACACATGCTCACTTGAGGCGTTTTTCCCTTACCAGTTGAATGTCCCTAGGAGGCCATATACCAGTTCACCTCTGCCGTTTTTCCTCTTAATGCACATGCTTGAGCCCACTTGTGCAACTCCTGAGATCTTATTGGGAAGCTGTTGACTACCAGTTTCAGGTTTTTCCTATCTGTTGGGAGACTGAATTTCCCGGGCACTGGCGGCAACCAATTATTATTTTAGAGAGGTAGTTAACGGCTGACCTGATGGTCACCTGGCATTCTTTGTAGGGGTTCGGGCGAGTGCTCTCTTGCCCTGCTCATGATCGACTAGCTACCCACTGTAGCATTTCTCCCCTCAAGATTCCAAGACCTCAATTATTTGGGAAAAATGGATGATCAGCCTTTCATAAATCCCTCCTGCTGATGGTGGGGCAGTGGTAGTTGTTCTGTGACTGTTGGCCTATTGTTAGCTGTCAGGGAAGGAGAGTGGCTCCATGGGTTGATGAAAGCAGTATCCAGCCAGGTCCAAGGGAGGCAGGGGCAGAATTTTATCTCCATCATGTATCCCTGATGGACATCTAGGGGTCCCCTGTAAGAGGGTGACTCTTGAATATTGAGAGGATGGTATCCCTCTCTGAGGATTATCTGGAGCTTGATGGCCTGAAGATGAAAATAGACAAATTGGGTTATTAGATTTAATAGAATATTAAAATGAAATAAGGAAGTGAAGACAGCTTCAAAAAATCCCAAGCCTGCCGGCACACCCATGTAACTGGTGGCCATGGTCATGCCTGCCAAGACTTGGGTTTATTGGGTTGCTAGCCAATTCCAGTATGTGCCCAGAATTAGAATATTCATCCAGATTTGTACATTACCCATCCCTTTTGTTTCTTCTGAGCTGCAGCCAGAGATCACTAGCTGGTTCATAGGAATGAAGGTTAGTCTAAATTGCAGAGAAAAACTCAAAAACAGCTGACGAGACTAGAATCTAAGAACAGCTATTAGTTCTTAGATTCTTGAACTAAGTTCTTAGTTCTTGAAACATAATTTGCCAGGATGATGGCTCATGCCTGTAATCCCAGCACTTTGGGAGGCCAAGGTGGGCAGATCACTTGAGTTCAGGAGTTTGAGACCAGCCTGGCCAACATGGTGAAACCCCATCTCTACTAAAAATACAAAAATTAGCTGGGCGTGGTGGTGGGCGCCTATAATCCCAGCTACTCAGAAGGCCATGGCAGAAGAATCGCTTGAACCCAGGTGGCAGAGGTTGCAGTGAGTTGAGATCATGCTTCTGCACTCCAACCTGGGCAATAGAGTGAGAGACTCCATCTCAAAAAAAAAAAAAGGAAAAAATAAGAAATAAACATAATTTTTCTCTCCAGTCCTCATTTTTATTAAAAACAAATCATGACAGGACAGATTTGTTTGCAAAATAAACCTTAGTCTTATTATACTTGGCCTAATTATTTGCATAAAGCACAGCAAGAATAATTATTTCCCATATAGGCTCCTGTTTAAATTGGCTTTGATGGAACTTTG
>NW_012116899.1:363520-364099 GCF_000951035.1 Colobus angolensis palliatus
GCATAAAGCACAGCAAGAATAATTATTTCCCATATAGGCTCCTGTTTAAATTGGCTTTGATGGAACTTTGTTCCATAAGGAATCTCAAATAAGACGTTTTTAAAGCCTTAAGCCCAGGCATGGGTTGGTGCCATCAAATACCTGTATGAATTGAATAAACTCCTTTCCTCTTGAGGTCCCCAGATAACCTGGGATTCCCGGGCCTGTCAGAAACTGGTATTCTTTACTTACTACAGGTCAGGAACCCTGTACAGGCACCATGTAGAAAAGGTATGTTTTCCTAGGGGGACTTTATTGGCTCTGTAAGTCAAATTTGATTCCTTAAAGGAAAGCATACCATTACAGTTAAAGCCTTGGTAAAATAACTAGTGGCTTCAATTTTGTCCTTGCAAAAGAAAACAGATTCTTATTGCAATTATGCAAATTACAATCTTGCCATAAGTTAGCAATACTCACAAATAGTGTCCAAATTCTGGGGAATCTAGAAGAGAGAAATATGCTACAAATTTTGTTTACAAAGGTATGCTTTGCTCATTTGTTAAAAATTGTAAATAGCTCAAAAGAAAAGCTTTCTAGGCT
>NW_012116899.1:365049-377706 GCF_000951035.1 Colobus angolensis palliatus
TAAAAAGTTAAGGTTTGTACTGCATATTGCTATGTGAGTCCTGTGGAGGGGGAGCAGATAAGGCGGTTATCGACATACTGCAGAAGTTATCCCCTGCTCAAGAGTTTGCTCAGTTAGATTTTTCACTAGAACTTTTCTGAATAAATGTGGGCTATTTATAAACCCCTGAGGTAGGACTGTACAGGTTAAAGTTATTGGTTAAAGAATAAGGTAATTTTCCGGGGAGAGATAGGGCTATCAGACAGAAAGATGAATTCAGAGGCTGGGTAAATATTGAGTGAGCAACCATTTTGGAAAGTGTATTTTTGCTCCAAAGAGGTGTGAGAACATTACCAGGGAATGGTGGGAGAATAGTAATCGGTCCCTTAAGTAATATAAAGGGGTGCAAATCTTTTCTTTTGGAGGGGGGTGCCATTTGCCCCCATTGCCTGACAGGATTTGGAAGAGAGTTGTTCAGAGAACAATATTGGCACAGAGTAGGCAGCTCTTGAACCCAAAAGGGAAATTTATAATTTTACTTGCCACCTGTAGAGTTGCCCTCAGCTTTTTCCTGTTGGTGATGATGTGTGATTTGGAAGGCAGCTAGAGCAGAGAGCACCTTCAGCTCAAGGTTATCAGGGGTTGCGATTCTGTCCCAAGGGCCTTTGGCCCGTCAGGGCAGTCTCATTTCCAGTGGCCAAGCTTGCAGCAGAGAGACAAGCCATTAGATGCTTTTTCCTGTTTATCCCATTAGGGCACTTTGTCTTCCACCTGGCTTCCCACACGAATGCCAGTGCCCTTAGGGCAACCTGCAGGAGGCTGGTGGGCTTGCAGAGGAGCCAATAGTTGAACCCACCTCCTGTCTCTGTGTTTCTCCTTTTACTTAGCCTTGTCATCCTTATTCTGCTCTCAGTTATAAAAGACTAAGGTGGCTAATCTGAGGACCTCCTGCACAGGGGTACTGAGTTGTAAGGCTGACTTTTGCAATTTCCTCCCAGTCCGTTCTTAAGCCAAATAGTACTACAAAGGAAAACTAGTTTTTGTTTTAAGGTTTGGGGGAATCAGACTTTTCCCAGTTTTAGGGGGTGCATCCAAGGGGCATGATCTTTAACATGGAGATGCTGTTACCCATCTGCAAAGGGCAAACAGAGGAGAAAAAGGGGGAAAAAGTTTTTCCTCTGCTTTCCTATTATTCTGAATGAGACATCCCCCATTGTCCTTAGGGTTCCAGAATAAACCGGTCCATCTCATCACAATTACCCACTTGAAAACAGAGGAGATACTGGAGTGAAGTGTGGGCCCTCTGTTCATCCCTGAGGTTCTGGAATGAACTGGTCTTACTGTGTACCCCTAACCTTGCCTTCTTCTCTGTTCTAATGATAATCTGTTAGCCTAGGGCCAAACTTCATCTCTGTCCTACGGGTCTCTTGCACCTGCTGCCTTGGGTCAGCCTATATCCTTGTCTCCATGACCCTATAGTAACTCTCACTTCAGCATTTTGGCAACAAAATGATTATCTCTTTTCTTATATTCCCATTTCCGTGTTCTTTAAGTAGATGAGAAGCCTATTTTTCAGCTAACTGCTACAAGGGGCTAGACTTCCCTCCCTGCAAATATGACCTTGAATGTCTTGATGTATGTTAAGAAGGGCATGGAAGTGATTAGAGAAATGGAAACTACAGGAGAAAGTGGGGGGAAGTGAGAGGAATACTCATGGAAAGCCTTCATGTGCGCACAAATACAGCAGCCCTTGGATTCAAGAGGGCAACATTTATTTGCCCTCTTGACATAAAGGAGTAAACTCCAGAGGACTTGGGGCTTGGGGTAAGAACTCGCAAATGGTAAAGGAAGAATTTGTCCTCCTCCCAATGGGAGCTTACTCAAAAAAAAAAAAAAAAAAAAAAAAAAGCAAGTAGGTAGGATCCTTAAAGGGCCAGAGTGAGGTCCTATGCAGGCAGACAAATTGCTTCAAAAGCCACTGGAAAACTTGGCCTTGTGGTGTAACAGGAACAAAAAGCATATGGTAAGTTATAAGGAGCTGGCAGAGCTAGAGTTCCAATTAGTATTTGTCTCGGCAATGTGCCAGCAGTCAGGGGAAGGGTTGGAGGTCATCTGAGCTGGTAGGATAAAAACAAGTATAAATCTCAGGGGCTATCTGCTGCATCTTTTCTGCCATGAAAATTCAGCAAGAGCCACAGACACATGAATAATGGGAGTGTGTGTTTAAGAAGTCACGTGGCATGTGAAGTGAAAGCAAAGAGCCAGACTTGCCCCCAAGGCAGATGGTCTGGCTGGGTGTTCAAGGCCATTTCAGAACACACAGAGAAAACAGGAGAATAGGCAGTGCAGGTTCTTGGGGGAAAGCTGATTTTAGTTGAAAAAGCAGAGGGAAACCCAGACATTGCACACTTTTAAACTTTAGCCCTATCACTTTCATGAGCCTCCTGCCCAGGAGGGCCATTAGTTCTACTCAGTGTGGACCCCAAGGTCCTTCCCACTCCCATGAGCTACCCATCAGGGTGAGCTGAGAGATCAGCTGGGGGAGTAGAGCCACTGTAGCTGAGAGGAATTGCTTGTGGAGTTGGTTAGTAAGCAGGAGAGCAAAAAGGAGAAGGAAACCATGAACAGGGGTTGAATGCCTCCCGCTGAAGTAGGCAAAGCATATAGGTCTCTTACCACTAGGGAACTTATCCGAGTCATACAGCACCAAAGTATGTTAGTGGTAGTGAGTTCATACAGGTCTGCAGCAACCTCAGTTCTTGCCTCCTCAGAAGGAAGAATTTGACTGAGGAGATGGAAGGCAGGAGAGATCAAGGCAAGTTTTGGAACAGGAATGAAAGTTTGTTTAAAAGCTTTAGAGAAGTCATAAATGGAAGGAAAGTCCACTTGGAAGAGGGCCAAGTGGGTGACTTGAAATATCAGTGCGTGGTTTGACCTTTTGACTTAGGGTTTTGTATGTTTGCATACTTCCAGGGTCTTGCGTTCATTCTCCCCTGATTCTTCCCTTGGGGTGGGCTGTCTGCATGCATGGTGGCCTGCTAGCGCTTGGGAGGGGAACGTGCACAGTGTATTTACTGGAGTTGTAGGCGTGCTCACTTGAGGAATTCTTCCCTTACCAGTCAAACGTCCCTAGGAGGTCATATACTAGTTCAACTCCACCATTTTGCCTCAATGTGCATGCTTGAGCCCAGTTGCCCAACTCCTGATATTGTATCATGAAGCTGCTGATCACCAGTTTCAGGTTTTTTCTGTCTGTTGAGAGACTACCTTTCCCTGGCATGGGCTGCAGCCAGTTATTTTAGAGAAACAGTTAGCAGCTGCCTGACCATCACCTGATGATCTCCTGACATTTTTGGTGGGGGTTATGGGGAGCCCTCTCTTGCCCCACTCATGCCTGGCTAGCTACCCACTATAACACCTCATCTATCTTGTGCAGCTTGTTTCACCTGTTTCATCCATTCCCAGAACTCCCACATGATCACCTTCTCCAGACCTATCTTACCCCCAAGGAACTCCCTAGCTCCCAGTACCCCCACCCACATTGGTTGTTCCTTGTTTGGCAAGGCACTCTCTGGAGCTCACCTCTTTGTCAGTGTTGTCATTTAGTTCCATCCATTTGTTTTCTCTGGATGGAGCTGGAAGAAATTTCAGATCCATATGGGTGGAAGAGGAGAAGGATGAAGGAAACCAAGCTTTGCCAGTTTGCTGAGGTAGGGGTGAGGAGCAGACATTCACAAAAAAAGATCATCCCTTTCCACACCATCAGAGGAATCAGCTCTAGCCCTGATGCCACTGTTGCCAAAGGGCCCCATCTCTTTTCAGTCTTGAGCATCAGCCTAACTTACCAGTTACCAAGCCCTGAAAAGAGGGAATGGATGTGCATCCCACCTCAAGGAGGAGGTGAGAGGAGGAAAACAGACTATTCTGCCATGTGAGTATATAAATTCTCTAGAAAAGTCAGAGGGGCACTTTCTAAGACTGGATCACACATCCATGGACCTTGTTGAGTCTGAGAAAATGATACACCAAGATAAAGGTCGCAGAAGCAAAAGTTTTCTCTGACCTTCTCCTGCCCTCCAGTCTCTGGCTGCTCATTCTCCCCCAGGATAGTCATAGAAACTAGAATCCCTCTTCCCCAAAGCAGGTCATAGAAACCAGAACCCCTTTCCCTAAAAGCAAGCCATAATGCCTGAAAATATTACTCCAACTTTCCCCTACCTTTCTGTGCGAAAATTGGCCATAAAGAAATTGCCTGACCTACCATGTAGGGATAACCATTCCAGAGAGGTTCCTGCCCCATATCCAGAAGGAAGGAATGTTCCACAGAGAAGCCAACAGTCATCTAAGCAGACAGGCCTTGCTGGGTTTCCCCACTCGGTCTGTTAGCATTACATCATAACCTTTATATACGATCACATTTCTACATGGCTATCCATAGTTCTTGAATCTGAGCATAAAAATGGGCAGTTTTCTCTGTATTTTTGAGTTTTCATTCTGAAGACTCCTATGTCGTGTAAAATGATGATCAAATATATTTGTACTCCTTCTATCCCATTAATCTGCCTTGTGTCTGTTGATTTTCAGTGACCCTTCAGAGGGTGAAAAGGAAACTTTCTCTGGGCCCTTAAAACCTTCACAAGACTGTCTCCCTTGCCTCATTCAGGTTTAGCCACAGAGGTCTTCCCTGATTTACTAATAAAGTACCACTGCCCCAATCCTCAGCCCTCCCATCTCCCGCTCACTTCCATCAAATTATTCTATTTCGCTCTGTCATCATCCTGTTATCAAGAAAGAAAAATAGCTCAGAGCTGTCTGAGGAATGAGAGGTGTGTAAAATGTATCAGGCCCAGAGAGCACGGGGCTTCAGTCATCCCATCTCTCCTGCACCTATTCCTAGAGGCAATTGTTTAAAGGCATTTTCTTTTCCTTTGCTTTCTTGTAGTTTCATAATGTAACCCTCACCCATTATCTTCATATTCCTGGAACTTGTCATCCAAAGAACAACATATAGGCAATCACCAATCAACATTATTTCTGTAAACCAATGAGAATCCTTGACAAACAACTTTGTATCAGTCCACTCCTTATCCTTCCTTTTGGTCTATAAACACCTGCCTGTTAACAAAGGCTGAGTGGAGCTCACATCCAAGGTTACTTGGGACTGAGTCCTCCTCATGGCTCAAGTAAGCTCTTTAAAATGATACTTTGTGCCTCACCTTCTTGCTTTAAATCAACATTATGTTTTTACTTATTTACTTATTTATTTATTTTTGACACATGGTCTCACTCTGTTGCCAAGGCCGGAGTGTGGTGGCACGATCATAGCTCATTGCAGCCTCTACCTCCTGGGCTCAAGTGATCCTCCGCCTCAGCCTCCCTAGTAGTTGGCACTACAGGTGCGTACCACCATGCCTGGCTAATTTTTGTATTTTCTTTGTAGAGATGGAGCTTTACCATGATGCCCAGGCTGGTCTCAAACTTCTGAACTCAAGCGATCCACTGACCTCAGCCTCCCAAAATGCTGGCACTACAGGTGTGAGCCACCATGCCTGGCTGACATTATGTAATCTTTTGTTTGTTTATTGCCTATACTCCCCCCTTCTAAAATATAAGCAGAAAACTCACCTTCCTCATTCACTGCTGGATCCCAGCATTTGCAGAATGAATGAACACAGGGTGCCAGGCCCTAACTCCTCCTATCTTTTTTTTTTAATTTTTTTTTATTATACTTTAAGTTCTATGGTACATGTGCATAACGTGCAGGTTTGTTACATATGTATACTTGTGCCATGTTGGTGTGCTGCACCCATCAACTCGTCAGCACCCATCAACTCGTCATTTATATCAGGCATAACTCCCAATGCAATCCCTCCCCACTCCCCACTCCCCATGATAGGCCCCGAACACCTCCTTTCTTTCATCCTCCAACTCCCCACCTTCAGCCTCATGCTACCTCAGTCAGCCTGGAGTTCCTCACTCTTATTAGCTCACAAGCAGTTTCACATTTAACAAGCCTACCAAGAAACTATGATTTTTTAAAATGGACCGAGATAACTCCATCCAACATGCTTCTCCTTTTGCATTTCTGAAACAGTTTGCCATTTATAAAGCACACCATTGGCTCTGTTGGGTGCTCTATACAGTGTTTCTGATATCTTTTACAGAAACTGTTTTCTTGCTGGTCTCCCCAACATCATGCCCAGTGAGAGCTTATAGGGAAGGAGCTGCTGAGGCCACTGGGCCTAGGGCAACATCACATAAAGGCAGATTCAAGTTAGAGAGGAACAGACCTGAGGTCAGCTATCTTTGTTCTCTTCACCAGAAAAGCAGGGCAAGTCTTGATTGCCATTTAGATATGGACTGACATAAAGTACTATTCATGGAAAAGGAAGATTCAGGAAATGAACATTGTTTTTATTATTTCAGGGAAGATAAAAGCAAAACAAATTGCTAACTTTCTTAGGATGTTTTTCTTATGTTGTTTAGAAAGTTCAGGCTCTCTCAGCCTTCAATTTTTATGTCAATTTCCCACCATGACTTTGTACATTTTTTTAATGACCAAACATTTGTTAGAGATAAGGCTAAGTGTCTAAGCATTTAATGCTGTTAAGGAAAAAAATTACTCATGCCACTTGTGAAAAATGGTGAGGCAGACTCATCCAAGAGGAGCCATGCTGATAGGTATAGGGACCAATGCAAAGGGGTCTTGCAGTGGGAGAGGGAGATTGGTCTCAATTCCAACTCCAAAAAGGACAAGCAGGGATTTATAATCAAGGAGCAGGGCCCGGGCATAGTGGCTCATGCTTGTAATCCCAGCACTTTGGAAAGCCAAAGCAGGAGGATCCCTTGAACCCAGGAGTTCAAGACTAGCCTGGGCAACATAGTGAGATGCTGTCTCTACCAAAAAATAAAACATTAGCCCAGCATGGTGGTGCATACCTGTAGTCCCAGCTTCTCAGGAGGCTGAGGTGAGAGGATCACTTCAGCCCAGGAGGTTGAGGCTGCAGTGAGCTGTGATCAAGCCACTGTACTCCAGCCTGGGTGACAGCAAAACTCTGTCAAAAAAAAAAAGAGGAGCAGGGTGGGAGCCAGTGGATAGAAAATTACTAGGGGGAAACATCAAGAATAAGGGTTTCTGGCTAAACTGCCTTGATAGGATTATTGCTGAAGGCAGTCTAGGGTGATAAGATATTGAGTGTGGTCAGATACCAAGGGCAGATATTTTTGCTAAACTGACTTGGAAAGTTTCTTGCTCAAACTGGATTATATAAGGACAGGGGAAAAAGCCCAAGGTTAAACCTAGTTAAAAAGGACTCCAGGAGCCTCAGTAAAGTTTTGGTCAAAGGATAGAGCCTTTGTAAATGCTATTGCCTCAGGAGAGTCTGTTTTTAACTTTTGGAAAATATCAGGGAGAATAAAGAAGCCAGGTGGTCGAGGAACCTTTTATTAACCATCTCAGTTGATTATTGTAATATGTTTAGTTAGAGCACAGAACATGGTGGAGGTACTTCAGTGTGGTTTAGGTTGTAAAAGGAATAACAAATTAAGTCTGAGAAAGAGGGAGGACCTAGATGTTTTTATTTTCAGCACAGCTACTGACTGGCTTTGTGACCTTTGTGAGAGCCCTTCATCTGTCTAAACCTCACCTTCCTCCTATTAAATGAGAGTTGAACTCATATAAACAAAGAGTTCGAAAGTGGTGGGGAGTGGGGTATGGGGGAATGACAGTTGAAATAAATTATCTCTACGGTCTCTTCCAACATTAACATTTACACAACTGTTTCTGATAGATCGTTCCATTTAAGCCGTGTTTACAGAGGATGAAGCATAGGGTGAGATGTAAAGGCAGAGTGTACCCCTAAGTCCCAACTCTGAGCTACCGGGGGTCCTGCTTTCCCCAGTCAGAAGAATTCATCACTGACTCCTCATACCGGGGGTCCTGCTTTCCCCAGTCAGAAGAATTCATCACTGACTCCTCCCTGTGACATAATTCTGCAAATTCTGCAGGACTCCAGATGGGGTTCCCACAGCCCATTCTGCTGAATATTACCCAGGAATAAAAATGTATACAGTAGACTTTTAAAAGCTTAAAAGACTAATACAAGCATAACAATGACTATTCACTGCAAGAAAGAAAAAAAATGAAATAGTGTAGGAGACCCCACCATCATTCTTTCAACGCTCTCAGCCAGCCTCAATTCCCATGAGACTCACTGTTTGAATATTTTGAGGCCCCAAATGTGAGTCTAGTGTTCAACCTGATTCCTAATGCATGAGCCAACAACTTCACTTGGTGCCGGCAGTGGGTTAGTACCTGGAAGAAAAACTGGCTGCTGTGGACCTAAGGAGAGACTCAACAGGGCTCTCCAGCATGCTATTTTCAGGGGAATTTTCAATGTTGATTTTCCTGATAGTCGAATTTCATTATCTGCACTGAAATTAGAACCTAAACCCTGGTTAAAATGAGGCTCTACTATTAGCCAGGTGTGGTGGCATATGTCAGTAGTCCCAACTACTCAAGAGGCTGAGGCAGGAGAATTGGTGGCAACCCGGGAGGCAAAGGTTGCAGTGAGCTGAGATCTTGCCACTGCACTCCAGCCTGGCAATAGAGCAAGACTCCAGCTCAAAAAAAAAAAAAAAAAAGGCTGTACTGTATGTCCTTTATTGCTCCTGCCGCCATCTTCAATAGCAGTCTGATTCCAGTTATTTTTTGCCACTGGAAAAGTTGTCAGAATCAAAATAGGGTCACTTGTGTCAAAAACCCTGAGAAATGGAGCCAGGGAAGGCCACAAAAGGAGGGTTCTTACATACAAATGTGGGATGACAAGAACTCTCACAAAATAACTCTAAAAAAAGCACAATCTCGCAAAAGGGCCATTGCAACCTTACACACACACACAAAACTTCTGTGAGGACATTTGCCCAGCAATTGTCTATCCCACCTCATTGTTGTTATTGATCCTTGTAGCCAAGGATAATTCTCTCAAAACAATTCTGTAATCCTCCTCATTTTTCTTCTAAAAAATATCTGTTCTTCTAAATATGCTCAACTGCCTAGGCTGGCTCATGTGATATGCTCTAGAAAACAAATGATATAGCCACCAACAGAGGAAGGGCCCCAAGTGTGCTGGCCCTTGGAAGTTAAACACAAGTTTCTGCCCATTATAAAGTCCATTGTTCCCTCTCCTTAAGGAAATCTCCCCTTCCTTGTTCCCATAGAGAACAATGTCTTCTCTCTCTCTTTTCCTTCTCAATCTACACAGCCTAAGCAGGTTTTCATTCAGTTGCCTCATCTATTCATTCAACAAACATTTGTGGAGCACTTACTACATGCTAGATGCAGCTCCAGTTTCCAGGAATAGAGCAGGGAGCCACAGAGACAAATGCAGCCCATTTTAAAGCTCACATTCAGTCCTGTACCTAAGCTGTCATGGCCCGGGCACCTTCCAGTGGAAATGATTCTGTTCCCTCACTACCTCAATGGTGGATAATGCTGTTGAAAGAGAATTTCTTTAAGATAAAATATAATTCTCATACAGATAAAAAAATAAACACATGTTAATACTTTATTGAGCTCATTAATAAGGAATCTGGTAAGGTGTTACAACCATTTTAAAGAAGTTTCAAAAAATCACAAATTATATGGAGTAAAGGAATGTTGAAATGAATGTGCCAATGGGGGAAACAAAGCAACTTCCTCCATGTATTAGTCTGTTTCCACACTGCTATAAAGATACTACCTGAGACTAGACAACTTATGGGGAGGCCTCAGGAAACTTACAATCACGTGGAAGGCAAAGGAGAAGCAAGTACCTTCCTCACAAGGTGGCAGAAGAGAGAAAGACCAAGGAAGTGCCACACTTTAAAATCATCAGCTCTCGTGAGAACTCACTCACCATCACGAGAACAGCACGGGGGAAATCACCCCCATGATCCAATCACCTCCCATCTGGTTCCCTCCCTCGACATATGAGGATTACAATTTGAGATGAGATTTGGGTGGGGACAGAGAGCCAAAACATATCACTCCACAATAAGACAAGGAATTCAATTGAACCTCTGCCATATAGAGCAGATTTTGCATGTCTTTAGATAAAAATTACTTTGTATTGCTGTTATTTGTTCATAACTTACAAAACTGAAAAATAGCTTTCATGGAATCAGATAACCTGGAAGGCTGTCCTGTACAATTCAGATAAAGCAAAGTTTTCCATTGAAGTATGAAGTTTTCCCTACAATGCCAACTTCAAGATTCCCATGTACCTATATCTCTAAAGCTGCAGGAAGCTATTAGAAGATTTCACAAACTCAGCAGTATGGACATTTTGGGCAAGACAATCCTTTTTTTTAATTAAAAAGATTTTTTTTTTTTGAGACAAGGTCTCACTGTGTTGCCCAGACTGGCGTCAAACTCCTGGGTGGAAGCGATCCTCCTGCCTCAGCTGGTATTTTACAGTAAACAAATGAAAGCTGATTTATGATGTTATTATAGTTAAAGTCTATCCCAAACTACATCAGTTCCTTGGAAATATCTGTATTTATTTGAAGATGATGGGCTTAGGTAACGAACAAGCAAAAACTGTTTGCAGTAAATGAATGTACAAATTCTGAGACAGGGTTCTAGGAATAGTCCTCTCTTTCACTATATTTCATTAATGACATTCTACCTACACGATCTACCTCCTTTGTAACCCTCAGACCCAGCCCTTGTATTTATGTCCAACTCCAGCTGCTCAGTGCAGGCATTTTATCAATTCGTTTTTCTTTCTTTTTTTTTTTTTTTTTTGAGGTGAAGTCTCACTCTTTTGCCCAGGCTGGAATGCAGTGGCACAATCTCGGCTCACTGCAACCTCTGCCTCCTGGGTTCAAG
This sequence comes from Colobus angolensis palliatus, assembly GCF_000951035.1. Taxonomy (NCBI): domain Eukaryota; kingdom Metazoa; phylum Chordata; class Mammalia; order Primates; family Cercopithecidae; genus Colobus; species Colobus angolensis. Next base: position 375,899 of record NW_012116899.1, read on the forward strand.
CAATTCTCCTGCCTCAGCCTCCCGAGTAGCTGGGATTACAAACACCCGCCACCACACCCCGCTAATTTTTGTATTTTTAGTAGAGACAGGGTTTCACCATGTTGGCCAGTCTGGTCTTGAACTCATGACCTCAAGAGATCTACCCACCTCAGCCTCCCAAAGTGCTGGGATTACAGGCGTGAGCCACTACCCTCAGCCATCAATTCTAGATTATTACAATAGCTTCATAATTTTTCTCCTTTCCTCCAATTTCAACTCCCTTCTTCAGCCATCAGAGCGATTTTTTTTAAAAAAAATCTGATCATGTTATCCTTGTTTAAATCTTACAATACATCTGTTTTAAGGTCAAAGTCCAAGCTTCTTAACAAGGCATGCAGGGCTTTTCCATGAACTGACCTCTTTTTCCCTCAGCATCATCCTCCACCAGTCCCCTTTTACCACCTAAACTCCAATTACAGCCAGCCACTCAAAGTTTCTGTAGCGTACCTTGTTTTATTATGTCTTCATGCCTTTGCAAGAACCAGTACCTCCACACAGAATGTCCTCACTATAACCACCCCTTCCCCCATCCTCCTAGTCTTCATCTTCATCTGGCTAAGCCATCTTCTAGGTCAGATAAGTAAGTATGCATATATGTGTGTAATTGCTACACCAGGGTAAGAGGTGGAAAAAATAAGTGCTATGCCTGTTTTTGTCCACTAGAGGGCAAGCTCCTTGAGTGCAGAGCCTGCGTCTATAGGTTTTTATGTCTGCATCCTCAGGGCTTTACACTGGCACCAGTATGAGGTTACTGGATGGATGAATGCATGGATGGACCGATGATGAATAGATGAAATCATCATGTTAAAATCCCAGTACAGTGTGGGGGGTCACTCCTGTAATCCCAACACTTTGGGAGGCTGAGGCAGGCAGATCGCTTGAAACCGTAAGTTCGAGACCAGCCTAACCAACACGCTGAAACCCCCGTCTCCACTAAAAATATTTAATATTAATACAGAAATTACCCAGGTATGGTGGTACATACCTGCAATCCCAGCTGCTCAGGAGGCTGGGGCACGAGAATCGCTTGAATACAGGAGGCAAAGGTTGCAATGAGCCGAGATCGTGCCACTGCACTCCAGCCTGGGCAACAGAGTGAGACTCTATCTCAAAAAATAATAACAAATAAATAAAATAAAATCCCAGTACAAACCAGAAACTGTATAATTGCTTACAGTTTATTCAAATATGATTTAATTGTTGTATAGTATAATGGTTTAAAAGTGCATGGTATAATAAATAATGGAAAATAAAGAACTGAGTTAGAAGAACCAATTTTTAGTCCTCTCTTGGTCACAAACTGGTAGAGGTTGCCTGCATTTCTTGGCTCATGGCTCTTTCTCTGCATCACTCCAACATCTTGGTTCCATCACATCTTCTACTCACTCTGATCTCTTGGTTCCCTTTCACAAGGGTCCTTATGATGACACCCAGCCCACACAGATAATCCAGGATCACTTCCCCATCTCAAGAATCTTAAAGTTAATCACACCAGCAAAAGCCCCTTTGCCATATAAGGTAACATTCTCAGGTTCTAGATATTAGGATGTAGACATTATGCAGCTTGCCATTGATAAGTATAGGCAAAACTAAACAAAACAAAAGGTTGGGTGTGGTGGTTCATGCCTATAATTCCAGCACTTTGGGAAGCTGAGATGGGCAGATCACTTGAGGTCAGGAGGTCAAGATCAAGGCTGCAGTGAGCAGTGACTGCACCACTGCACTCCAGCCTGGGTGACAGGGTGAAACTCTGTCTCAAAAAAAAAAAA
>NW_012116899.1:378736-383113 GCF_000951035.1 Colobus angolensis palliatus
TGTGCTTTACCAGGGAGCAATGTTATGAGTTACCATTAGGTGGCAGACCATCCTCCCTATTGACCCATCAATTTGGTCAACAGAGGTAATGGTAACCACCTATACTTAGATTATGAAGTCTTTCTGTGTTTCCTGCTGTGAGGAATTTCTGGAACAGCCCAGTTTCTTCAGATTTTCTGGCCCTGAAGCTTTAAAAGTGATCTGACAATATACTCAGCTAAACTCGGCTCAACAGTTTATCAAATCTTTATCAAGCTCAGACAACAGGTGCTGTACAAAGGAGTTGGAGTCAAAACCATATTAAATGTTCAGTCTGTGTGGCACATTTGCTTTTAGGGAGTGTGTGTGTGTGTGTGTGTGTGTGTGTATTACAAGGTATTTTTCTAACAAATCCTCCTATATAATGTCATCCAAAGTACTGCAAAAAGTATTTGTTTTTCTTTGGTATCCAACTTTTATGACTTAGACAAAGCTAAAGAGAATTATATTGAATGGTCAAAGATGATTCAATTGGATTTTTCACTGTTGAACGTCCTCAAGAGATCTCAGATCGTAGGGTAACCAACTTGTCCTAGTTTTCCTGAGACTTTCCCAGTTTTTGATTTGAAAACCCCATATCCTATAAAACCCTGGGAATCTGGGGCAGTTGGTCACTCTACCAAAAGATAGCCTCTCTTTTTCTCCCACTCCAAGGAGTATCAGAATGAGAAATGGGAGTGGATTTGAGAATGACCTTGTTCTGTCCTTTCACTAAGCCTGTCTTGTCATGGTACCTGCCAATCAGGACACCATGTCTAAATGTCAGGCAGACCTAATGCTGTTCTTTGAATCTTGGGACAGCATCCAGAGCAAACGTGAGTCAGTAAAGCCTGGAAAACTCTGGTGATAAGGTGGAGAATAAATTGGGCTGGCAGAGCTTTAGTTTGGGTCATCAGAAGGCTACTCTGAGGAAGTGACATTTGAGCTGAGCCCTGAAAAAAGAGAAGGAGACAGATATCCAAAGTTCTGTAGGGGAAGGCATTGCAAACAGAAGAAGTAGCAAGTGCCAAGGCCATGCAATAGGAAGAAATGTAAGATGTTGGTGGAACCAAAAAAAAAAAAAAAAATTGCTCAGTGTGGCTAGAGCAGAGTGAGAAGGAGAAGAAGGTAGAAAGTGAATTTGTCAGGGCAGGCGGCAACTGGTCCATGGAAGGTATTGTGGGTCTTGGTAAGGAGTTTGGATTTTATTCTTGGTAAGGAGAAGCCACTGGAGATCTTAAGAGGGGGAAGGACATGATCAAGCTTATGTTGTAAAAATATCCCGTGGGGCTAAGATGGAGACAGGTAAACCATTCAAGAGACACCCACTGTTGGAATCAAACTCATGGTATCAGACTGGCAAGAACCCCTGTGCCATCATCTGAGAGGACCCGCTGCTGTAGGGGAGAGAAGGTAACAGCTTTTCCTCACCCGTCACAAGGTTCATGATTGATCCTCTCATGACAAAAGACAGATTAACAAGAGAAAAGGATACACATGTATTTCATATAAGTTTTGCATGAGAGCCTTCAGAAACTAAGATGCAAAGAAATGAAGGAAACACTATTTTTATGAACAGTCTTGTAGAAGTATGATTGGAGGACCAAAGGGTATGAGCTGATAGCAACAAACTGAGGGAAACTTAGCAAGGTTAGTTTGTTTAGATTTTTCTCGGCTCTCCTGTGTAACATTCCTTTTCTCCAAGTGTAGGATGGGCACCTCTCACATGGGGATATTAGGACCTGCTTCAGGAGAAGGTCAGCTTAGTTTCCTGTTCTGCTTCAGAGGGTAAGAGGTGAGGGGAAAGTACGAGTGGCCTTCCTGCTTTTGCTGTTTTCTCAAATGCCAAGGTGCCACATTTTGTGGTAGCGTGTCCTGAACCTTATAAGTATCAAAAAGGAAAGAAGGCTGCCACTAAGAACAGCTACCCAACCAGAATCTCTCCCCAGTTCCCCACACCCTGCTTTAGAGCCAAGAAGCAGCTCAGTCACCCAGCATTAGGCCTCACCAAGAGCAAGGGATGACTCCCCAGAGACAGCCACGAAGCTCCTTGGACACTACTATCTATGTATCTTTACCCTGAAAGCATGCAGAAAAGGGAAAGATGAGAGAGTGAGGAGATGTGGTCAAAAAGTGAGAGAAACTGCAAAAGCATGAGCACTCTCTAGTGCTCTTCATCCTGAAATGCCCTGCAATATACACTCACTGCCCCATCCCACTAGTTTTCCTCTTCCACCCATCTGATGCTGGAGCTGAGTAGAAGATGATCAGAAGTGTCTCTCAGGATCTGAGAATGCATCCACTATCATTCTTGAAATGAAGAGGAATGTGAATGCAAGATCAACCAGCCTCCCCCAGCAGCAGCATGGGCACATCCTGACATGCCAGGCTATTGGGGTGTCAAGTTTTAAAGAGGTGTAAAAATGGTGGCACTGATTGCCCCAGGTAGGGGGCATTAGTGAGAATTCTGGTGGCAAAGGCAAGATTTCTGAGAGAGAGAGGTAGATAGATAAACAGAGAAAGATCTTTAACAGGTCCTCAAATGATCATACCACCTGCTCTTCTGGACACCCCATTTTACCCTTGGATTGGACACAGGCATGGATTCAGCAATGAAATTGTGGGTGAGAGGAAAGAGGAGATGAACTGGTCAGCTCGTGTTAATAAAAACACTCAACTACACACATTGTTGGTCTTCAATACTCCACCCCTCCAAAGCCAAGAAGTTTGTGAACCACACAGCTCTGCTTTCTGCTGTGAAGAGTGCTGAGTTAAGCTTGATTACGAGCTGCCACCAAATAAATGCTTGGAATGAGTTAGGGTGATTGAGAAAAAGTAAATCACTTGCGCCAAGAGGCTCTCCTGGGCGATGTCTGGTAGGAGTGCTAGGAGTGGGGGCATTCAGGGACAGTGAGGCTGAGGAGGGAATGAGGCCTCAGCACGGGGTCCAGTGAGGGTGTCCACACACAGTCTGTACCTTAACAATGGATTTGCTGCAAAAGCTGGGCCAAGGTTCCAAGGTAAGCAAGACTCATGGCCAACTGCATCTGTGGCTAGTATGTTTGATCTGGCAGGGACCAGGGTAGGAACAGACACAAGCATCCCATGAGCATGACTCATACCTCTGCTACTGGCGGCACCTGAGAATGAGGGCCCCTGAGAAGAGCAGCAGCTGGGGAGGACAGGAGAGCTGCCACCCGACCACCTGTGGAGAACCTAGATCTGGACTGGACTAATCACAAGGTATTGTTGGACAGAGGCATTCTTTCCTTCACCCTCACTGGGGTAAGGTTATCTTACCTGTGATACTTAGGTTTATAAAGAGAAGACTTCTGGCCAGGCACCGTGGCTTCATGCCTGTAATACCAGCACTTTGGGGGGCCGAGGTGGGCAGATCACTTGAGGCCAGGAGTTTGAGAGCAGTCTGGCCAACGTAGTGAACCCTGTCTCTACTAAAACTACAAAAATTAGCAGGGCATGGTGGCACACGCCTGTAATCCCAGCTACTGGAGTAGCTGAGGCATGAGAATCATTTGAACCCAGGAGGCGGAGGTTAGCCTGACATAAAGTTTGTGTAAAAGATAGTGGATAAATTATTGAATATTCCTTTGATTTATAGGCCACTGTCACTTCCAACATGGTCCCAATTGATAACACCCCATCATGATATTTCTATCATTAAATTTGATCACCAATATATTTATATGTCTCCCTTCCCACTCTCCTGTGAGATTTTTGAGGGCAAAAGGATGGTGTCAAACATCTCTGGAACCTAATACTCTGCTTGGCACATAATAAATACCAAATGATTGTTTGTTGTATAAGTCAATGACTGTATCCTAGTCCAGGATGTTCTGTTTTTTACCCTTATGTTCCTACCACGGACTGCTTCCAAGTGAGAATTTATTTTTCTCCTCTCATAACCCTGAGTCAGAGACTTGATGGAACCTTCTTAATAAGAACAAAACCCAGGTCTTTGGACACTAGACCAAGGATCTCCATGTGAGATGGGGGCATGTGGGCCATGAGGTTGCACCTTTGGTCTAGTTCCTCTGCTTGCCCAGCTGTGAACAAGCTCTCCTTACTACACCTTATATCACAGCTGAAATATGCAAACCCAACTTCAAGAAGGACTAGACAATCATACCCAATACTTTGTTATGAGGATGTTTTATTCATTTATGTAAAAAAAAACTTGCCAATATCTACTTGTTAGTCATTGCTTTGCTGTTATTGTTGTCTCCCTCTGTCACCCAGGCTGGAGTGCACTGGCGCGATCTCGGCTCACTGCAACCTCCGCCTCCTGGATTCTAGTGATTCTCCTGCCTCAGCCTCCTGAGTAGCTGGGATTACAGGTAT
>NW_012116899.1:383783-384514 GCF_000951035.1 Colobus angolensis palliatus
ATCTACTTGTTAGTCATTGCTTTGCTGTTATTGTTGTCTCCCTCTGTCACCCAGGCCGGAGTGCACTGGCGCGATCTCGGCTCACTGCAACCTCCACCTCCTGGATTCTAGCAATTCTCCTGCCTCAGCCTCCTGAGTAGCTGGGATTACAGGTATGCACCACCATGCTCAGCTAATTTTTGTATTTTTAGTAGACATGGGGTTTCACCATATTGGCCAGGCTGGTCTCAGACTCCTGACCTCAAGTGATCCTCACCCTTGGCCTCCCAAAGTGCTGGGATTACAGGTGTGAGCCACTGCACCTGGCCCAGTAATTGTTCTTCTAGTATTTGTTGACTAATAAAACTCATAATGAAAAATTAATAAATTCCCCAATGATTTAAAACATATTTGCATTTTATTAATCATACTATTTCTAGATTCATTAGATAGATTGTCATATGTATGTGTGAGATATATTGTTTATTCAGCCCATAGCCAAAAGCTTGGTGATTCTGTGGGTTTTCCAAAGCCTTGTCCCCCTCCAAACCTCATGTCCTGATAACTATGTGGTCCCTCAGGAAGGTAGCTTGCCTAAAAGATAGGGCTTGACTCCAAACTCAGGAGACACCCATTTACATGAGATTCTAGGAAAATAATACCACTCAGGAAGCTTCCTTTCTTCACCTCTCAACTCTTCCTTCTTCAGTATCAGCCTTGGGTCTCCCCACCCTTCCAGAAAGGTGTTCTTT
>NW_012116899.1:384649-404445 GCF_000951035.1 Colobus angolensis palliatus
TGAAACTCTGTCTCAAAACAAACAACCAACCAACCCCTAGATATTGTCATGCATGTCCATAAGAATTCCTCTACTACCTTTCTCCTGATGTGATATCCAAACCATATCAGAAGGTTTAAAGACATAGAGTCTAGATGGAGCACTCAGAAACAACTCCCAAATTTGAAGTAATCAAATAGGTGACCAGGGGCTCTACTACATTGGGAGGCTGTCACACAGCCCTCCTCCCCCTCCAGCCAGTGCTAGCACTTCTAATTTTGTCGCCTTTCCCACTTAACTCAGTTCTGAATTCAAATGTCACATACGTGCTTAGGATTAGTGGAATGAGAATGAGATTCAGAGCCCTAGATGCAAGGGGAAATGCTTTTAAACTTCTTGCCCCTACAATACAGGCAAGCACACAGGAAGAGGCTGAAACAGAAGTTGAGGTGCCAAAGCACAGAATCTCCTGCCTGTAGACACCCTTCATCTTGATTTTACCCCTGATTGGAGGTCTTGGAATCCTACCCAGATTTTCTGGGACTTTGCTAATCCAGTGTGATCCGTGGACCAGTAAGTTAAGCACCACCTGAGAGCTTTTAGAAATGCAGACACTCAGGCCCCATCCCTACTTCATTAGAATCTGCATTTTATTAAGATCTTCAGGTGATTTTTATGATATTAATGTTTGAAAGTAACAGTTTGACTCTCAAACTTGACTTCACGTTGGAATCACTGGGGAAAGTTTAAAAACTACCAATGCCTGCTTCCCAACTTCAGAGCATCTAATTTTACTGGTCTGGGGTAATCTGAGCATCAGCTTTTTTTGATATGCTCAAAGTTAGAGAACTACTAACCTAAGAAAACAGAAACCCTTGCTTTGGACTTTGCACACTAACCTCAGTGCTGAGTGTTCACCATGCTTGCACTTCACTGTCTCGTGGAGTTTGAACGCCAGGACCCTGTCAGCCTGCTAAAGGTCTCAAGCAATCACAGAGTTATGTTACTCTTCACAGAATGTTCTGTTTAGTTTAAGAGACCATGGAAATCAGACAGGTGCTGAAAACTAAAATTTCCAAACTACCATGAAAAATAAATTCCAAGATGAAGGAGTTGCAAACATGACTACACCCTTTTCTTAAAGACTGCTGCTTGGATATTTAACACAACACCTAGCACATTACATATGTCCATTTAAATGCCACAAAAGACTGGGCACAGTGGCTCATGCCTATAATCCCAGCACTTTGGGAGGTCGAGGTGGGAGGATCACTTGAGGCCAAGAGTTCAAGACCAGCCTGGTGGATATGGCGAAACTCCATTCCATTAAAAATATAAAAATTAGTTGGGTGTGGTGGTGGGCACCTGTAGTCCCACCTACTTGGGAGGCTGAGGTAGGAGAATCGCTTTAACCCTGGAGGTCAAGGTTGCAGTGAGCTGGGATCGTGCCACTGCACTCAAGCCTGGGTGACAGAGCAAGACTCTGCCTCAAAAAAATAAAATGAAATAAATGCCACAGAAGTGATTTTGGATACTGACAATGTACTGTGCTTCTTAATTGGTACAAATGCTTCCACACTGGTCAGATTCATAAGAGTATTCACTGTACAATTATAAGTTGGATTAGATCAAACTTCCATTGTGATGAGACTCTTGGGCGCCATGTCATGGGGCATAGTAAACGTGTGGTCCATTGCATTCTACAGCAGTTCAACTCTTAGTTTAGTTCCAAGACAGACCCATATTATAACAAAAATTTTTAACAAAATGACATCCAAGAAATGTTTATTGAATTGAACATGTGGTGTTACGTGTTTTACAGGATCTTTGTCTATGCAATATCTTTTCTAGTGTAGATGCTCAGAAATATTTGCTGGCTTTGGATATGACTGGTTTTTCTTTCAAAGCTAGTGAGATTGTATCTGCAAAGACTGAAAGGTGCAGCTACATAGGTGACGAGTATTATCCATTCCCCAAAGTGTACAGACATGTCCCCTCCACCTCTCTGGCATTTACATCACCGTGGCCTTCCACAGTTCATAATGAGGTCAATTTTGATCAGACAATAGAATTAAGTGGATCACTGCTCTAATCTTCTTTATACAGTGTTTAATAGACAGAATTAGAAAGGTTAACATTTCACAATGGACTAAGATGCCTGAGCTAGTTTATCCTGTAAAATGAAAAAGTAGTATCAAAATTAGTTTGGGTGTTGGTCACCAAACACTATTTAGTGACAGGGGCCTGGAAAGGTTAGGATTTCAGAATGGGAAGAGGAGAAAGAAATAAAATCTGGAGAATATTTGGTAGATCAAATTATGATATACCAAATGTCAGTCTTTATGAACGTGAGGTTGAGAACCTACAGGTAGGTCTAACCAAATCACTATGGCTGAAAATATTCTCTGCCCCCATATGGACCCAGAGTTTGATACAGGTTGCCCCTTTGCCTTTTGTCCCACCTGCCTTTCCCAGCATACACTGACATCTCCAAATCTTCCATGAGTCTTTTAATTCAGTCTTTAGAGTCTGGAGTGATTAGATGGTGTGGTTGCCTCTGTGCTATCGACTGGCAGCCAGCAACTCACTCTCCATTCCCATGTTGGTTTTCTATTGAGCTTTTAAGAATTAAAGCTTGTATTGTTTGAAACATGAATAAACACTTTGGAAAAAAACGACTTTAGAGACAAAACTACAAAATTTCATGACAACTAAGATTGTTTTAATGGGTTTAACAGAAGGGATCTGTCTACTTTATATATCACCTTGGCTGTACCTGAGTTAAGTGTTTAGTTAGGGCCTTACCTCCATGGAAGTCAGATGACAGAGAAGGGAAAGCAGCCGAGAATAAAGTCACTCCAAGTGACCTGGAGCCTAGCAGATTGGGTCCAACTCTACAGTACATCTGAGGAGGTGTGAGGGTTAATTTTATATGTCCACTCAGCTAGGCCACTGTACCCAGCTTTTTGTCAAACACCAGTCTATGTGTTACTGTAAAGGTACACATATTTTAGATGAGATTAACATTAGAGGTTGAGTAAATGAGAATATCCTCCATTATAGGGACAGGCCTCACCCAATCAGTTGAAGGCCTTAAGGGAAAACACTGAGGTCTCCCTAGGAAGAAGGAATTCTGCCTCCACACTGCCTTTGGACTTGACACTGCAACATCAACCCTTCCTTCAATTTCCACCCTGCTCTCCAGATTTCAGTCTTACCAGCCCCAACAATTACGTGTGACAATCCCTTAAAATCTCTCCCTCTCTCTGACACACACACCTTCCCCTACCTGCATACACACATACATGCACATTCTGATCCATTTCTCTGGAGAGCCCTAATTCCAGAGGAGACCCTCCCCCAGGTCCAGATCTCCTCCATTACTCTCATCTGGCATACCAGTGTGTTGTATGCTCTGGGAAGGGGAGAAGTATACTACAAATGAGTAAAACCATGACACGGGGGCCCTGTGGCTCTCCTAAGAGCAATCTGTCTGAAATGAGTTTCCCTGCTGGCCAGAGAGAAGACAGCTTGGTGCAGAGCCATCTGGAAGGTGTCCATGAACAAGGGCAGGCATGAGTGGGCAGAGAGGAACAGCGGCAGCCTTGGGGCAGGACCACATGAGCTGGGGTGTGAATTTGAGTGTGGGAAGTAGCTGTCCCTCTAGCTCTTTTGCTCCCTAAACTATAGAAGAAAGGAAACTTAAGTAAAATTGCAAACTGGGCAAGCCTTGGAGGTGTTGGAACTATACCTGTGAGCATCCCAGAAATATTTGCAGATGAGAATCTCTAGAAATACAACTTTCTGTCAGACCTAGTGAGTATTATGTTTTATAATATTACTATCAATGAAACTTATTTTGAGGTCATTTGCTCCTAGGGCTTGGACATGCTAGTTATATTTGCCTGATATTAAATCAATTGGACAATATGCCAATGCAAGTAAAGAAACTACTTAGAAATGCAGTTGCTTGTGCTATTGAAGAAAGATAGCTATTTTGTTGTGAGATTGGCTAGAAAAATAGAATCATGTTCTCAGCAATACACTCTCAGTTTGTCTCCACCTCTGGTTTAAGCAGAGTAAAATGAAAGTCTTATGACTTCTCAGGGACTTGACAACAAATATGCTTTGTGAATTTTCAGGATATTCTAGGACTAGTGTGTTTCCTAAACTTATTTGTCCATAGAACCTTTTTCCAAGGGGTATTTTTTGGGGACTCGTGTTTCATGGAACACATAAACTGGTGATCTTCTTCCTTTAAAGATGCTTTTCCTATTATTCACCAGCTCCAAACCTTTTCATTCTTTCTGCTTGCAGAACAAATCCCTTAGTCTGACATGAGAGGCCATTGGTGATCAGGCCCTCTCCTCTATAGCTGTATCTCCTACAATTCCTGTTCAGTGATGTACTTCTGCAGCCAAATTCACCATTCCTGGAAACTGAGTCCCATGCCCAGCTTTTCTAAAAGCTTTCTTGGCTTTGTTCTGGCTCTTAAATCCTCATGTCCAAAAGTCCTGTCCTGGTGCATATGTACAAAGGGCCTTCTGGGTTTTAAAAAGAAATAAGTAGAGCTGCCAGTTTCTGGGAGGCCCTTACACCTTTGAGAAACATAATCTGAACTAAGACCTACTTGTGGTAGCTGAATTTTATATCCAAAAAGTTTCCCTCTTATGGTTTTGGTAGTTTATATGTCTTGGTTATTCAGAGGACCAATTATAGATTCCCCCTTTAGCCACCATAGAGAAGAAAAAAACTCAAAACATCTCTGGTATTGCCACACACTGAGATACCAGATGCCCAAATGCCTGTACAGAGTAGTACAATGTGGCCAGGGCTGGTACAGAGTATTCAGTAGGTGCTTATTCAGTAGGTGCTGTGTTGCTGTGCTTCAGAAGAGAAGATTCTCTCTTCTATTCTCCCATCCTCAAAGAGTCTTAGTGGGGATTTATGTCTATCTTCATTGCTGAGCTGCTTATAGCTCCACAGCTCATTCAAGTTCATGATGTACATGGCCTTCTGACTTAAACAATTCTGGCCAGGCGTGGTGGGTCACGCCTGTAATCCCAGCACTTTGGGAGGCCGAAGCGGTGGATCACTTGAGGTCAGGAGTTCGAGACCAGCCTGACCACTATGATGAAACCCCATCTCTACTAAAAATACAAAAATTAGGCAGGAGTGGTGGCATGTGCCTGTAATCCCAGCTGCTTGGGAGGCTGAGACAGGAGAATCGCTTGAACCCAGGAGCTGGAAGTCGCAGTAAGGCAAGATCATGCCATTGCACTCCAGCTTGGGCAATAAGAGTGAACCTCCGCCTCAAAAACAAACAAACAAAAAACAAAAAACAATTCTGAGGAGTGTGGGAAGCCAGAACTGTGTATGGAAACTGCTCTTCTTTCTGCCTTGTTTTCGGAACAAAGAATTTTTCCTATCAAATGGCAGTTCTCCCTACTCCCGGCTCCAAAGAGAGAGGCGGCAAGGGAAGAAGGTGGAGGAAGCTCCACTTCACAGCCTCTCTCTGACCTCACTTTTCCAGCTTCTGCCAGTTCTCCCAGAATAAACTGGTAAATAAAGTCATCTGATCCTCTGAACCCCACCCATGAGCAGCAGGCCACAGCCGCAGCTGCCTTAGGCATTTCAGAAAAACACATCAGAGTCACTACTGGCCTCTCTCAAGGGTCAGGTGACTGTCACTCTACTGAAAATGCAATTTCCAAGCCAATCAAGAAGAGCTTATTATAAGCACACATTTCCTGCTTTTGGGATTCAGGAGCTGCAAGGAAGCTGCTTTCAAAGTGAAAGAAGGATTTCAGGAAGCTGCAAACTGCTGGGAAAGGATAGAATAGAAACATCTTACCTAAAGCACAGCAGCAAGAGGGGAAGCCCTTGTTCCTGTAGATAGACACGAGGGGCAAACTTAGCAAGCCGACCACCATCCACTGCAGCTGGGCCCTTTATTGATCATCTCACTCAGAATGTGGTTGGTAAAGGAAGGCATTAAAGCGTGGGATAGTACTGCCCTTTACTGAACTCCTTTTTTTCCTGGAAATCCTTTAGCTCAGCTCTAGGAGAAGATTGGAGGCCCCATAGTCTTGATTCGAGAACAAGTCCAGGAAAGACTCTTCGTTCCAGTCATTCATTTCTTTATTTGTCATTTATATTGTCAAATATTTAAGGAGCACCTACCATATGCCAGATGGTGCATAAGGACTGAGGACACAGTAGTGACCCAGAGAGCCTGGAACTCCCAAGTCATCAAGTCCCTTATCTTCCTGAATGGAATGTGGGCCATACCCTGGCAGGGTGCAGCCCTAACTTACTGGGCTTTAGAACTGGCAGTATTAACCAGTCACCATGCTGCCAACAAAGAATGGATGTACCGCTCTTAGGAATGCAAGTAGGTGGAAATGTAGAACCATGTGACCTTTGTGTCGGAAAGGACTGTCAAGATTATCTCTCAACGTCTCCATTTTCTGATTCCCAGCCCCGTATTCCTTCTATTATACTCATGAACATGACGCAACTGGCTCATAAGCAATAACATATCCACTTTGAATGATTTTTCTAGCTCTATATCAGCACTGATTTAAACTATTTTTACCAGCTGCATTACTTTTTGATTTCACTAAATGGAAATACTGTAACTGCAGACTAGTGAAGGGGGGTTAAACATTCCTACTGTAAACGTTCAAAGCTAAGGATTAAACACATGTTCTTGATAACATTAGTGCTCTGGCCTTGCTAAAATAAATGTAGATGTCGTAGGAAGAGAAGAGATAGGGAGGAAACGGATAAAGAAGTTGAGCTTTCTAAAAACGCCAAGATCTTGTCACAGTGACTCAGGACGATTGCAAATAAAGCAAGATTGGAATTTTAAAATGCTGTCTCCTTGGCTTCTCATAACCACTCTGCCAAAGATTTTCGATCTTTCTGAAAGCTGATGAGTAATAATAACAGCCATCCATTCTCCAGATCTCGGCAACCAAGCTTTGCAATGCAAAAACAAGAAATTACGCAAAGTGACCAAAGTGGCCTCAAAATTATAAATGAAAGGCATGTTATATTTTCTATGTTTACATTTTGACTCTTAAGAGAATAAAGGACCTTAGGAAAATATAAGTATGTTATATTTTATATAATATATAAAATAAATAAAAATATAGTAAAATATAAGTATATTATATTTTGCTGTATGTATTATGAAAATATATAGGAGGCACCCAGAAAAGTCATCTTGAAGTTGCTATTTAGCTAGAATTTATTTGATTGTGTATTTAAAGATATCCAAGAAGAAAATTCTGTGGCTTTCTGGATAAATTACTCCAGTATTTAGTAACTTCCTTAACACTCACCTAATGTTTCTCTAATATATCTGGTTTTATGATCAGGAGGGTTACTATGCTGTATTTTCACAATTCAGCACCACAATGCAATAATTATCAATAGGCAACATGAGCCTCTCAAATAGTGAGTTGGTGGTGCAGGTGTACTGGGAAGGACAAAAAAACAAAACAAAGCAAAAAACACAGTCCTCCGTAACTAGGCAAAGGGATGGAACCTTCTTTGGCAGGAGCAGGTAGCAGAGCTCTTGCCTTGAGGTATTGTGAGTTACTGCACATCCTCCTGTCCAGAAACCTTTCATGTTGTTCCGTTTTATTAGTTTCAAGTATATTTTTTAATGTCCAAGGAGTTTTATCTCTGTTGAACAGAAAAGGCCAGCCAGTCAAATGTCCTCTATTTCTCTAACATAGCCTTTGCTTGTCAAGCTTCACCAACCACAAGAAAGTCAAGGGTCCAGGTTACCCTTCAAGACCTACCTAGTCTTTCTGGAACTCCAGCTCCATAGCTGCCCATGCTAAGGCCCCGCCCCAGAGTTCTTCCTCTTCTGAGTAGTAGACACCTGCTGTTTCTGTCTGCCTAGCATCCATCTCCCTATTTAGCTGATAAAGGAACCCTAATTTCCCTTAGGAACACTCTCCTCCCCACCCACTCTGTGTAGTCATGAGGGGACTATTGACCAAGGGCCCTGCCCTACCCTAGCTGGAAATAGATTCACAATCCAAGCTAGGTCAACATTCCATCTCTCCAGGGAATGTAAACTTTGAGAGTGTAGCTCCAGGAAAGAAAATTGAGGTGATTCACTCTTGAGAGATTTATCTTCCTGGATTCCAGAGCTGCTCTGGTTCCTGTACTTTTGGAGGCTTGGTTGTTCAGCTTTTTCTTTAATTTTTTGAGCTATCCCATATCCTTCCAACAACAATATATCTTTAAAAATTTTCTTTAAAATGGTTAGAGTTGGTTTCTGTGGCTGGCCACAGAAGAGCCTGGACTGACATATTCCTCAAAGCCTTAGGGACAATTATCCTAAGATAGAACAAAGTATGACCAGCCATAGAATCAGAACATCATGGAAAGACAGCCTTGTTGTACCCTGGCTGGGCAATTCACCTCCTCCAGTTTCTCAAAGGCTTGGAGCCCCTGGCAGGATAGTGCTGCTGACTCACATTCACATTCAGTCCACTCCAGACCAATGCTTCTGGACAGCTCTGACTCCCCTGGGTCTCTTGTGACAACCACAATCTCCCTCTACACCACAGCTTGTCCCAGCTCATTTTGCCTCAATTACGATGCCATCTAGGAATCACCATGTATTCTACCTGGTCAGGAATGGCTGACACCATGGGCCTTTTAGATTAATGTTTATTTTAGCAATTTAGGCCAAGCCTCCAGGAGCTCAGCTGAAAATCAGTTCCAAATGGAGTCGCACGTGAAATGAGGGTAAGGTTCTAAAGACAGAACTAAGGCAAACCCACATAGGACTGAAGGACTGAAACCTCCCTATGCAATGGAATGCCCTACGGCAGTGAAATAAAATGAAGAAGATTTCTGTGAGCTGGAACTGAAAGATTTCAAAGATACATTATCTTTTTAAAAATTTTAATTGTGGAAAATTCCAAACATGTACAAAAGAACACAAAATAGTGCAATGAAGCCCCAGAGACACACCTCCCAGCTTCAACTACCATTAACTCATGGCCAATCTTTTTCCATCTATACCCTTACCCACATCCAACCCTTCTTTTCAGATTATTTTGAAGCAAATCTCTAACATTATATATATATATAATGTATATGATACATTTTGATATATATTTGTGTGTGTGTGTGAGAGAGAGAGAGAGAAAGAGAGAGAGAGAGAGAGAGAGAGAGAGTCTCATTCTGTTGCCCAGGCTGGAGGGTAGTGGTGCAGTTACGACTCACTGCAGCCTTGGCCACCTGGGCTCCACGGATCCTCCCAATTCAGCCTCCCAAGTACCTGGGACCACAGGTGCAGGCCACCATGCTTGGCTAATTTTTGTATTTTTTGTAGAGACAGGGCTTTGCCATGTTGCCAAGGCTGTTCTCAAATTCCTGATCTCAAGCAATCTGCCCACCTTGGCCTCCCAAAGTACTGGGATTACAGGCGTGAGCCACAACACCTGGCCCCTCAGCCATATTATTTTACCCACAACAATTTCAATATACATATCTCTTAAACACAATCATAATACTATTATCACACTTGAAAATTAATTACAATTCCTTGGTATCATTAATATTAAGTTCAAATTTCCATGATTTCATTTGTTTGACTCAAATTCCAACTAAGGTGCTATGTCCAGGGTCCCCAAGATCACCCCTACGTTCAGGTGGTCATTAAAAGCACTCACAGGACCTATACTTGTGATTATGATTTATTACAAGGAAAGGATACAAAATAAAATCAGCAAAGAGAAAAGGTGCATGGGGTAAAGCCCAGAGTAAACCAGACTTCAGCTTCCAAGGGTCGTCTCCTAGAGGAGTCACAGTGGATTCACTTAATTCCTTTAGCATCAAATCATCACAACCGTGTGAAGTGTTGTCTACCAGGGAAGCTCATTAGTGATTCAGTGTCCAGAAAGAAAGCAGGCATTCACCATAAACCATACTGCACAATAGTTTAGGCACAATGAGCCACTCTTACCGTGTAGGGGTTGGTAGGAAACTTCATGAACTCCAAGTTTCCATATGCCAGCCAATGGCTAACCTTACAAGGAGACCTTTCCAAGAATAGCAGTCTCAGGCCTGCTGTGTCAACCTTTTTCTTCACAGGTGCATTCACTGCAACTGGTTAGTATCTCTTAAATCTCTTTTAATCTATGGGATTCTTCTCCATCGCTTTTTTCCTCCTTGTAATTACTTGTTTCTTATAGTCTGGATTTTGCTTACGCATTTTTGTAGAGTCATTTAAAATATTCCTCTGTTCTCTATCTTTCCCGTGAACTGGTAGTTGTATCTACTGATATAATCCAATGTGGGTTCTCTGTTTTTCCTTTTTGGGGGGGTAGTAAGACAACTTCATAAGTGGTGTTGTATACTTCAAGAGGTCTATTGCAACAGCCTCTCTGTTGTGATGCCACTGGCTCACAGTGGCTTTGTCCATTAACTCATGAGGGTCCAGAGCAGTGATATTCTGTCATTCCTTCTTCATCAGCTGGAATATTTCTATAAAGAGAAACTCACCGCATCATACTTGATGACTCACTGCTATAGTTTGTATAGAAATGCTTGATTCACCTTCTTATTTTCCAGTTTTAAAACTAATGATGTCCTCTAGACCCCCCCAAAGATGACATATTTTTGAATATCATTATAAAATAAAGACTTACACATATTTGATGGGCACCGGACGCAGTGGCTTACGCCTGTAATCCCACCACTTTGGAAGGCCCATGCCAGCAGATCTCTTGAGCTCAGGAGTTCAAGACCAACCTAGGCAACATGGTGAAACCTCGTCTCTACAAAAAATACAAAAATTAGCTGAGCATGGTAGCATGCGCTTATAGTCCCATCTACTCAGGAGGCTGCGGCACGAGTATCGCTTGAACTGAACTCAGGAGGTGGAGGCTGCAGTGAACCAAGATCGCCCCATTGCACTCCAGCCTGGGCAACAGAGTAAGACTGTCTCAAAACAAACCAACCAACCAACAAAAGATTAAAAACTAAACATAGTTGATGGTTTTCAATCTGTCAATGTCCATATTATGCTATTGCTGCCCATGATGAGCCTCTACAGTTTGAAACCTGAAACCTTTACACATGATTCTACTGGTCTTTGAGAACTTTCTTCCTTTCTTAGGAGACAAGTTATTCCCGAATCATCTTGTGTATTTCCTGTCCAAATCTGGAATGAGCAGTTTTTCCAAGAATTCAGGGTTCCTTTAAGTGAAAACTAGATTTAGTGTTTACAATCTGGGTGCTAGGATGCCTAAATATTCTCACATTTAAAAAAAAAGAAAAAGTGCGAAATAGAACATGGTATGTTAATATTTGTGCAAAAAGGTGGAAAAAATGAAAAATGTTTTCATTAGCTGGACTTGTATAAAGAAGTTCTGGGGACCAGGCATGGTGGCTGATGCCTGTAATCCAAGAACTTTGGGAGGCTGAGGCAGGCAGATGACTTAAGGTCACAAGTTCAAGACCAGCTGGGCCAACATGGTGACATCCTGTCTCTACTGAAAATATAAAAATTAGCTGGTTCTGGTGGTGCACACTTGCAATCCCAGCTACTGAAGAGGCTGAGACAGGAGAATCGCTGGAACCTGGGAGGTGGAGGTTGCAGTGAGCCAAGACCAAGTCATTGCCCTCCAGCCTGGGCAACAGAGTGAGATGCCATCTCCCACCCTCTGCCAAAACACAAGACTCTAATAAAAGTAGTATCTATATGGAGGTAGGAGGAAGGAGTAATAAATGGATTAAAAAATCACCTTTGAAAAATCCCTCAAATATCACGAAAACAGTATAGAGAAATATAAGCTCTTAATAAGTCAGACATGGTCAGTGTTGAAACAGATTGCTTTTTCCTCGGATGAACACCAGATGAAGTTATAAGCTTAAGTTTGGGGGTCATTTTGAGTGACAAATATGTATCTTTAAACACTAGAATCACACTCGGCACAGTATGAAATCACACTAGGAACAGTGAGTTAGAAACCAAGGCCAGCTGCAGAGATTCCCAACTCTAGCTGCATATCAGAATTACCTGGGAAACTTTTACAATCCTGGTGCTCAGGCCATACCTCTAACTAATTTATTATATCAGAATTTCTGGCACTGGGTTCTAGGCATCTGCATTTTTTTTTTAAGCCCACCTTGTCATCCCAGTGCAGTCAAGGCTGAATCCCACCACACTAAAGGTAAAACTGATGTTAATTCTTCCTTCTCAAGCTCATCAGGGACCACCCTGAGTGGAATGTTGAGTAGAATAACCTGTACATTAATAAAGATATAGAAACCTGCATTATTTACATACTTACTTCTTTTTAAAAAATCTATTTTATTTACTTACTTTTTTTTTGAGAGGGAGTCTTGCTCTGTCACCCACACTGGAGTGCAGTGGCACAGTCTCAGCTCAGTGCAACCTCCACCTCCCAGGTTCAAATGATTCTCCTGCCTCACCCTCCCGAGTAGCTGGGATCACAGGTGTGTGCCACCACTCCCAGCTAATTTTTTTTTTTTTTTTTTGTATTTTTAGTAGAGATGGGGTTTCACCATGTTGGCCAGGCTGGTCTCACACTCCTGATCTCAGGTGATCCACCTACCTCGGCCTCCCAGAGTGCTGGGATTACAGGCATGAGCCACTATACCTGGCCTATTTACTTACTTTTTGAGACAGAGTCTCACTCTGTCACTCAGGCTGGAGTGCAGTAGTGCAGTCTCAGCTCATTGCCACCTCTACTTCCTGGGCCCAAGTGGTCCTCCCACCTCAGCCTCCTGAGCAGCTGGAACTACAGGTACACACCACTATGCCCAGCTAATTTTTTGTATTATTCGTAGAGATGGAGTTTTGCCATTTTGCCCAGGCTGGTCTTGAACTCCTGGACTCAAGTGATCGACCCGCATAAGCCTCCCAAGGTGCTGGAATTACAGGCATGAGCCACTTGCCCATTAAATGGTTATTTTTCTTAGCTCTCATTTCTCCATCCTTCCCACTTTTACTTTTGCCCTCCTCCACCCCTCCTCTCTGCCAAACATATCTAGTTGAATTTGTATAAGTTCAGCACTTGTGTGATGCTCTGTCCCCACTCTATCCATCTGTCTTCTGAAGCAGAGATTCATGCCTTCATAGCCTTCCTGCCTCCTAGTCTCGAGGTCTAGTTCCAGTCCTGATCCCTGAAAACCCTCTTTACATTTCATTTCAGAGAAATATACCTCTCACCTAAGTAGACCTGCCTGAAGACCTGTCTTGACCTACAGCATTCCTGAGATGACTGTGCCAATCAAGTCCCTTTGGAGCCCTGGTTTTCTCATATTCATGGTGTTGGGTTTTCAGGGCTTATTAAGGCATGTATGTTAACTGAAGAGAAGAAGCTTTCTTTGTGCTCTCTGATAATAGGTCTTACAGGCTTGGTTGTTGATCAAGTTGGGTGTCAAAGTCAGAAAACTTAGAGGAGATGAAAAGATCGAAGCTCCTGCCCGAGGCCCCTTTTGCACCCTTAGGGACCCAATTTTGAAAGACATAGCACCTGCCCTAAGGAAATCACAGCCTAAGAAGAAGGCAGGTATTTAAGCAGGTGAATAAAATACCTTATGGTAAGTGCTCTGCCAGTGGTGAGCATGCATTTGACAGAAACTAAGAGAAGACAACAAAGCTACCATGGAAAGGTGGGGAAAGGGTCAAGGAAGACTTCTTGTAGGAGGTGCCATAAATACTGTGTTTTTATTTTTTTACTTATTTGAGAGGTAGTCTCGCTCTGTCACCCAGGCTGGAGTGCAATAGCGCGATCTCGGCTCACTGCAACCTCCGCCTCCCAGGTACAAGCGATTCTTGTGCCTCAGCCTCCCAAGTAGCTGGGGCTGTAGGCATGTGCCGCCACGCCTGGCTAATTTTTGTATTTTTAGTAGAGATGGGGTTTCACCATGTTGGTTAGGCTGGTCTCGAACTCCTGACCTCAAATGATCCTCCCACCTCGGCCTCCCAAAATGCTGAGATTACAGGCATGAGCTACCTTGCCCAGCCCATTTTTAACTTCAAAATACACAGGTAATGTATGTTCATTGTAGAAAATTAGAGTGAATTAAAAAGAGACACTGAAGATGAACATAAACACATTTTTTAAATGTTCTAAAGGCCAGGCATGGTGGCTCACATATGTAATCCCAGCACTTTGGGAAGTGGAGGCAGGTGGATCGCTTGAGCCGAGGAGTCTGAGACCAGCCTGGGCAACACAGTAAGACCCATCTCTATTTTTTTTTAATGTTCTGACTTGTGCTAAGTTGGAGGGAGTTATGAAACTAAACATGTAATCACCCCCTCGTACACGATCCTCTTCTGGAACATCACGCTTTGTAGTGAGTGCCTGAAGATGCTGCCAGAGCAGTGTGCTGTGTTAATCATTCTCCAAACTTGGAAGAGACCAAGATGTACTTTAGTAGGTGAATAGATAAACTATGGTATATCTGAATAATGCAATATTACCCAGCATTAAGAGGAAATGAGCCAGGCACAGTGGATCACACCTGTAATCCCAGCACTTTGAGAGACTGAGGCAGGAACATCGTTTGAGCTCAGGAGTTGGAGACCAGCCTGAGCAACATGGCAAAAACCCATCTCTAATAAAAATACAAAAAATTAGCCAGGAATGGTGGCACGTGCCTGTAGTCCCAGCTACACAGGAGGCTGAGGTGGGAGAATCACCTGAGCCCAGGAAGTCGAGGCTTCACTGAACTATGATTGCAGCACTGTGCTCTAGCCTGGGCAACAGGAGTGAGATCCTGTCTGAAAAAAAAAAAAAAGGAAATTAGCTCTCAAGCCATGAAGAGACATAGAGCAAACTTTAACGTATACTATTAAGTGAAATAACCCAGTCTGAAAAGGCAGCATAGTATATTATTCTAACTGTAGAACATGCTGGGAAAGACAAAACCATGGTGATACTAAAAAGATCAGTGGATCCCAGGGATTAGGGGAAAGGGAGGGATGAATAGGAGAGTGAAACTATTCTATATGATAGATACTATAATGCTGGGTACATGTCATTATATATTTGTCCAGACCCATAGAATGTATAACACCAAGGGTAAACTCTTGTAAACTATGGGCTTTGGATAATAATGATGTGTCAGTGTGGGTTCCACAATTGTAACAAATATACCACTCTAGTGTGGGATGTTAATAGTGGAGGTGGCTGGGGAAAAGAAGTATGTGGAAAATCTTCGCACTTTCAACTCGATTTTACCATAAACCTAAAACTGCTCTAAAAATAAAGTCTATTTAAAAAATTCTAAAGAGTCATTTAAAACATCAACTTTGGGCCAGGTGCAGTGACTCTTGCCTGTATTCCCAGCACTTTGGGAGGCCGAGGTGGGAAAATCAGCTTGAGTCCAGGAGTTGGAGACCAGCCTGGACAACATAGCAAGACCTCATCTCTACTAAAGATTAAAAAAAATTAGCCGAGCATGGTGGTGCACACCTGTAGTCCCAGCTACTCAAGAGGCCAAGGCGGGAGGATGGCTTGAGCCCAGGAGTTCAGGGCTACAGAGAGCTACGATTGGGCCACTGCACTGCAGCCTAGGAGGAGACTCTGTTACCTAAAAAACAAAACAAAACAAGAAAAAAAAACTTTGACAGATATTATTATGATTGTATCAGCTTTCTTTCTTTTCTTGTTTTTTACTTATTTACTTATTTATTTATTTATTTATTTATTTATTTTTGAGGCAGGGTCTCGCTCTGTGGCCCAGGCTGGAGTGCAGTGGTGCTATCTTGGCTCACTGCAACCTCCGCCTCCCTGATTCAAGCCATTCTTCTGCCTCACCCTCCCGAGTAGCTGGGATTACAGGTGTGTGCCACTATGCTCGGGTAATTTTTGTATTTTTGGTAAAGATAGAGTTTTACCATGTTGGCCAGGCTGGTCTTGAACTCCTGACCTCAGGTGATCCAACTACCTCAGCTTTCCAAAGTGCTGGGATTACAGGCATGAACCACCATGTCCAGCTTGCATCAGCTTTCTTTTTGCTATTGTCTACATGTACATCTTTTTGCAAATACACCTTACCATTAAGATATGTCTTGTCTTTCATCCAGTCTGACAAGTTTTGACTTTAAGAGGAGTACTTACTCCATATATGTTTAATGTAATCACTGATATATTAGGGTTTTAAATCTACATATGGCTGGGTGTGTTGGCTCACACCTGTAATCCCAAAACTTTGGGAGGTCATGGCAGGTGGATTGCTTGAGCCCAGGAGTTTGAGAACAGCCTGGGCAGCATGGTGAAACCACATCTCTACTAAAAATACAAAAATTAGCTGGACATGTTGACGTATGCCTGTAGTTTCAGCTACCTGGGGAGTGTCGAGGCTACAGTGAGCCGTGATCATGCCACTGCACTCCAGCCTGGATGACACAGTGAGATCGTATCTCAAACAACAACAAAAACAACAAAACTACAGTTTACTATTCTTTTTGTCTTATCCCACCTGCTCTTTTGTCCTTTTTTTCTCCTTTCTTGCCTGCTTTGATAAAATTACATTTTTTTTATTATTATTCCATTTTTCCACCATACTAGCTTGATAGTTATACAATCTTTATATATTTTTCTTTAATTTTATCTATTAAAAATATAGAGACGGGGTCTCACTGTGTGGTTCAGGCTGGTTTTCAACTTGGGGACTCAAGTGATCCTTCTGGCTCCACCTCCCAAAGTGCTGGGATTACAGAAGCGAGTCACCATATCCAGTCAATCTTTACAATTCTTTAAGTGATTACCCTAGGATTATAAGATTCCTATTTCTGACTGGTTACAGTATAATATAAATTAGTACTTTACTTTGCCAGACAACACAAAGATCTTTGTTGCTTTACTGCCACCTTTTGGGTTGTAATTATATATATATATAATTACATATATAATATTTCTTTCTTTTTTTTTTGAGACACAGTCTTGCTCTGTCCCCCAGGCTGAAGTGCAGTGGCAAGATCTCAGCTCACTGCAACCTCCACTTCCCAAGTTCAAGCGATCCTCTCACCTCAGTCTCCAAAGCAGCTAGGACGACAAGCACACGCCACCATGACCAGCTAATTTTTGTATTTTTAGTAGAGATGCGGTTTTGCCATGTTGGCCAAACTGGTCTCGATCTCCAGTGATCCAGTGAAATACACACTCTGGCGTCCCAAAGTGCTGGGATTACAGGCATGTAGTTATATATTTTAATATTATGTACATTCAATATTATGCATATTTAAAATTCCCAAAGACATTAGTACAATAAATTTTCCTTATATTTACTCCTAAATTTTTTTAAATTTAACTTTTACTTTAGGTTCAGGGATACATGTGCAGGTTTGTTCTGTAGCTAAACCTATGTCATGGGGATTTATTGTAAGATTATTTTGTGACCCAAGTATTAAGCCTAATACCCATTAGTTATTTTTCCTGATCCTCTCCCTCCTCCCACCCTCCACCCTCTGATAGGTCCCAGTGTGTGTTGTTCTCCCGTATATGTTCATGTGTTCTCATCATTTAGCTCCCACTTATAAGTAACAACATGCGGAATTTGATTTTCTGTTCCTGTGTTAATTCACTAAAAATGATGGACTCCAGTTCCATCCATGCTCCTGCAAAGGACGTGATCTAGTTTTTTATGGCTGCATAGTATTCCATAATGTATATGTACCACATTTTCTTCATCCAGTCTACCATCGATGGACAGTTAGGCTGATTCCATGTTTTTGCTATTGTGAATAGTGCTGCAGTGAACATACGTGTACATGTGTCTTAAAATAAAATGATTGACATTTTGGGGGTATATAACCAGTAATTGCTGGTATTTCTGATATTTCTGATTTGGTATTTCTGATTTTAGGTCTTTGAGGAACCACCACACTGTCTTCCACATGGTTGAACTAATTTACACTCCCACCAACAGTATATAAGCATTCCTTTTCTCCCCAACCTTGCCAGCATCTGTTATTTTTTGATTTTTTAATAGTAGCCAAGCTGACTGGTGTGAGATGGTATCTCACTGTGGCTTTGATTTGCATTTATCTAATGATCAATGATGTTGAGCTTTTTTTCATATGCTTGTTAGCCTCATGTATGTCCTTTCTAAAAAAGTGTCTGTTTATGTCTTTTGCCCACTTTTTAATGGGGTTGTTTGTATTTTTCTTATACATTTGCTTAAGTTTTTTATAGATGCTGGATGTTAGACCTTTGTCAGATGCATAGTTCGCAAAAGTTTTCTCCCATTCTGTAGGTTGTCTGTTTACTCTGTTGATAGTTTCCTTTGCTGTGCAGAAGCTCTTTAGGTTAATTAGATCCAATTTGTCTATTTCTGCTTTTGTTGCAATTGCTGTTGGTGTCTTCCTCATGAAATCTTTGCCTGTTCCTATGTACGGAATGGGATTTCTCTTCATTTCCGGGTTCTCTATTCTGTTCCATTTGTCTCTGCGTCTGTTTTTGTACCAGTACCATGCTATTTTGGTTACTGTAGTATAGTTTGAAGTCACCTATTGCTGATGCCTCCAGCTTTGTTCCTTTTGCTTAGGATTGCTTTTATTATGTGGGCTATTTTTTGGTTCAACATGAATTTTTAAATAGTTTTTTCTCGTTCTGTGAAAAATTTCACTGGTAGTTTGATAGGAACAGCATTGAATCTATGTATTGTTTTGAGCAGTATGGCCATTTTAACAATATTGGTTCTTCCTATCCATGGGCATGGAATGTTTTTCCAATTGTTTGTGTCATGTCTGATTTCTTTGAGCAAGATTTTGTAGCTCTCCTTATAGAGATCTTTCACCTTCCTGGTTAGCTGTATTCTTATGTATTTTAATTTTTTGGTGGGAATTGTGAATGGGATTGCATTCCTGATTTGACTCTTGGCTTGACTGTTGTTGGTGTACAGAAAGGTTAGTGATTTTCGTACACTGATTTTGTATCCTGAGACATTGCTAAAGTTGTTCATCAGCTTAAGAAGGTTTTGGGTCCAGCAAGGTGGCTCGTGCCTGTAATCTCAGCACTTTGGGAGGCCGAGGCGGGCGGATCACGAGGTCAGGAGATCAAGACCGTCCTTGCTAACATGGTGAAACCCCATCTCTACTAAAAATACAAAAAAATTAGCCGTGCATGTTGGTGGGCACCTGTAGTCCCAGCTACTTGGGAGGCTGGGGCAGGAGAATAGCGTGAACCCGGGAGGTGGAGGTTGTAGCGAGCTGAGATGGCACCACTGCACTCCGGCCTAGGCGACAGAGCGGGATTCCGTTTAAAAAAAAAAAAAGAAGAAGAAGAAGGTTCTGAGCTGAGACTATATGGTTTTCTAGATGTAGAATCATGTCTTTGCAAACAGGGATAGTTTGACTTCCTCTTTTCCTATTTGGATGCCCTTGATTTCTTTCTCTTGCCTGATTGTCCTGGCCAGAACTTCCAATACCATGTTGAATAGGAGTGGTGGGAGAGGGCATCCTTGTCTTGTGCCAGTTTTCAAGGGGAATGCTTCCAGCTTTTGCCCATTCAGTATCATGTCATCTGTGGGTTTGTCATAGATGGCTCTTACTATTTTGAAGTACATTCCCTCAATACCTAGTTTACTCAGATTTTTTGATATGAAGGATGATTGAATTTTATCAAAAGCCTTTACAGTATCTATTGACATAATCACGTGTTTTTTGTCTTTAGTTCTGTTTATGTGATAAATCACATTTACTGATTTGCGTATGTTGAACCAATCTTGCATCCCAGAAATAAAGTCTACTTGATCATGGTGGATAAGCTTTTTGATGTGATGCTGGATTCAGTTTGCCA
>NW_012116899.1:404670-421122 GCF_000951035.1 Colobus angolensis palliatus
CCTGAAGTTTTCTTTTTTTGTTGTGTCTCTGCCAGATTTTGGTATTAGGATGATCTAAACCTCATAGAATGAGTTAGGGAGGAGTTCCTCCTCCTCCTCAATTTCTTGGAATAGTTTAAGCAGGGATGGTACCAGCTCCAGCTCCTTTTGTACATCTGGTAGAATTCAGCTATGAATCTATCCTGTCCTTGGCTTTTTTTTTTTTTTCTTTTTGGTTGTTAGGCTATTTATTCCTGACTCAATTTCAGAGCTTGTTAATGGTCTGCGGGGATTCAATTTCTTCCTGGTTCAGTCTTGGGAGGGTGTATGTTCATAGGAATTTATCCTTCTTTGTTTTTCTAGTTTATGGGGTGTTCATAATACTCTCTGATGGTTGTTTGTATTTCTGTGGGGTCAGTGGTAATATCCCCCTTGTTGTTTCTGATTCTGTTTATTTGAATCTTCTCTCTTTTCTTCTTCATTAGTCTAGCTAGTGGTCTATCTATGTCACAAATCTTTTTTAAAAACCAGCTCCTGGATTCACTGATCTTTTGATGGGTTTTTTGTGTCTCAATTTCCTTTAGTTCAGCTATGGTTTTGGTTATTTCCTGTCTTCTGATAGCTTTGGAATTTGTTTGCTCTTGGTTCTCTAGTTCTTTTAGTTGTGATGTGAGGTTGTTGACTTGAGAGCTTTCTAACTTTTTGATGTGGACATTTAGTGCTGTAAATTTTCTTTTAATCCTGACTTAGCTGTGTCCCAGAGATTCTGGTATGTTGTATCTTTGTTCTCATTCATTTCAAAGAACTTCTGATTTTTGCCTTAATTTCATTATTTACCCAAATGTCATTCAGGAGCAGGGTATTCAATTTCCATGTAATTGTATAGTTTCGAGTAAACTTCTTAATCTTGATTTCTAATTTGATTGCACTCTGGTCTGAGAGATTGTTATGATTTCAGTTATTTTGCATTTGCTGAGGACTGTTTTACTTCTGATTATGTGATCAATTTTAGAAGATGTGCCATATGGCAAAGAGAAGATTGTATATTCTGTTGTTTCTCAGAGAAGAGTCCTGCAGATATTTATCAGGTCCATTTGATCCCGTGCTTAGTTCACGTCCTGAATATGTTTATTAATTTTCTGTCTTGATCTGCCTAATATTGTCAGTGGGGTGTTAAAGTCTCACACTACTATTATGTGGGAGTCTAAGTCTCTTTGAAGATCTCTAAGAACTTGCTTTATGAATCTGGGTGCTCCAGTGTTGGGTGCATATATATTTAGGATAGTTAGATCTTCTTGTTGAATTGAACCCTTTACCACTATATAATGCCCTTGTTTGTCTTTTTCAGTCTTTGTTGGTTTAAAGTCTGTTTTGTCTGAAACTAGGGTTGCAACCTCTGCTTTTTTCTGTTTTCCATTTGCTTGGTAAATTTTTCTCCATCCCTTTATTTTAAGCCTGTGCGTGTTGTTACATGTGAGATGGGTCTTTTGAAGACAGCATCTCAAAGGGTCTTGTTTTTCTTTTTTTTTTTTTTTTTTTTTTTGTGATACAGAGTCTCACTCTGTCACTCTGTGGCCCAAGCTGGAGTGCAGTGGCATGATCTCAGCTCACTGCAACCTCCACCTCCTGGGTTCAAGCCATTCTCCTGCCTCAGCCTCCCAAGTAGCTGGGACTACAGGTGCATGCCACTACGCCCGGCCAACTTTTGTATTTTTAGTAGACAGAGTTTCACCTCAGCTCACTCCAGCCTCCGAGCCTCCTGGGTTCAAGCAATTCTCCTGCCTCAGCCTCCCAAGTAGCTGGGACTACAGGTGCATGCCACTACGCCCGGCCAACTTTTGTATTTTTAGTAGACAGAGTTTCACCATGTTGGCCAGGCTGGTCCCAAACTCGTGACCTCAAGTGACCTGCCTGCCTCAGTCTCCCAAATTGCTGGGATTACAGGCGTGAGCCACCATGCCCAGCCAGGTTTGATTCTTTATCCACCTTGCTCTCTGTGTCTTTTTTTATTTTTCTGAGACAGACTCTTGCTTTGCCACCCAGGCTGGAGTGCAGTGGTGTGATCATGGTTCACTGTGACCTCCGCCTCCTGTTTTCAAGCAATTCTCATGCCTCAGTCTCCCAAGTAGCTGGGATTACAGGTGTGCACCACCACACCCAACTAATTTTTGTAATTTTAGTAGACACGGGGTTTCACCATGTTGGCCAGGCTGGTCTCACCCTGCTGGCCTTAAGCAATCTGCCTGCCTTGGCCTCCCAAAGTTCTGGGATCACAGGGTGAGCCATTGCACCTGACCTCTGTGTCTTTTAATTGGAGCATTTAGCACATTTACTTTGAAGGTTAGTATTGATATGTGTGAATTTGATCCTGTCCTCATGATGTAAGTGGGTTATTTTGCAGACTTGTTTATGTGGTTGCTTTGTAGTGTCACTGGTCTGTGTACTTCAGTGTGTTTTTGTAGTGGTCAGTAATCGTCTTTCCTTTCCATAATTAGTGCTTTATTCAGGATCTCTTGTAAGGCAAGTCTCATGGTAACAAATTCTGTCAGCATTTTCTTGTCTGAAAAGGATTTTATTTGTCCTTCACTTATGAAGCTTAGTTTGGCCAGATATGAAATTCTGGGCTGGAATTTCTTTTCTTCAAGAATGTAATATTGGCCTCCAATCTCTTCTGGCTTGTAGGGTTTTTGCTGAGAGGATTGCTGTTAGTCTGATAGGATTCCCTTTGCAGGTGACCTGACCTTTCCCTCTAGCTGCCTTTAAAATTTTTTCTTTCATTTTGACCTTAGATAATCTGAAGATCAAGTGTCTTGGGGATGATTTTCTTATGAAGTGTCGTATTGGGGTTCTCTGGATTTTTTGAATTTGAATGCTGGTCTCTCTAGCAAGGTTGGGGAAGTTCTCATGGATGATATTCTGAAATACGTCTTCCAAGTTGGTTCCATTCTTCGCATCTCTTTCAGGTACACCAATGAGTCACAGATTTGGTCTATTTACATAATCCCATATTTTTTGCAGGTTTTGTTCATTTCTTTTTATTCTTTTTTTTCTATTCTTATCTGACTGTCATACTTCAGAAAGCCAGTCATCAAACTCTGAGATTCTTTCCTCCATTTGGTCTATTCTTGCTATTAATACTTGTGATTGCATTATGAAATTCTCGTAGTGTCTTTTTCAACTCTATTAGGTCGATTATGTTCTTTTCTATACTGGCTCTTTTCTCTGTCAGTTCCTGCATTGTTTTATCATGGTTTTTATCTTCCTTGTATTGGGTTTCAATATATTCCTGTAGCTCAATGACCTTCATTCCTACCCATATTCTGAATTCTATTTCTGATGTTTCAGCCATCTCAGCCCGGTTCAGAACCCTTGCTGAAAAGACAATGTGATTGTTTGGAGGAAAGAAAGCACTCTGGCTTTTTGAGTTGTCAGGGTTTTTGCACTGGTTCTTCCTCATCTTTGTGGGTTTATCTACCTTCAATCTTTGAGTCTGCTGACCTTTAAAATTTTTTTCTTTTATCTTATTTGATGACCTTGAGGGTTTGATTGTTGTATAAGGTAGATTCAGCTGACTGGCTTCGTTTTTGTTTTTATTTTTGTCTTTGTTTCTGAGACAGAGTCTTGCTGTGTTGGCCAGGCTGGAGTGCAGTGGCGTGATCTTGGCTAACTGCAATCTTCACCTCCTGAGTTCAAGCAGTTCTCCTGCCTCAGCCTCCCAAGTAGCTGGTATTACAAGCGTGCCCCACCACCATGCCCAGCTAACTGTTTTTTTGTATTTTTAGTAGAGACTGGGCTTCACCATGTGGGCCAGGCTGGCTTCAAACTCCTGACCTCAAGTGATCTGCCCGCCTTGGCCTCCCAAAGTGCTGGGATTACAGGCGTGAGCCACCGCACCCGGCCTGGCTTCATTTTCAGAAGATTTAAGAGGGTCAATGCTCAGCTCCCAGCTCCTGGACTGTGTGCTCTAACTCTGGGGGACTTGTATTGGGCCCTGGCTTTGTTCTCTGGCTCCTCGGGGTTAAGGATTCAATGTGTTAAGGGGCCATGGTGCCCCCGGACCACTGGTCACTACACTCCAATAGGTGATGTCAGCCAAAGTGTTTCATAGTGGGGTGACAGTGAGATTTGACCTCATAGTGGCAGCTGCGTCAGAGTGCTAGCAGGTGCCAGGTTGCCTGCCCCTCTGTGGGTGTTCACCACATTGGCAGAGGCAAAGCAGCTGGGGCAAGAGGGCAGGGTGTGAGGTGGTTGTGCTAGTGACTGTGTGGGCAGTCACACTGGAGGTGGTGTTTGCTGGGGGCAGGACGCTGGTGGGTGCAGGTCTGGGTGCCTTCTCTATGCTCCACAATTAGGAGTGGTTGCTCAGGGTTGGGGAGAACCCACTGTTCTCTGTGCAATGCTAGCATAAGGGTGGTGCACTGCTAGAGGTGGGGCTGGCTGGCTTTGTGCCCACGAAGGCTCCATCTGCAACGATGGTTGGTGACGGGCGGGGGTGGGGGAGTGGGAGACTGCACTTCACCATGCTGGTGGGGCAAGGAAAGCAAAATCTGCCTGTGCAGACATGCACCAGCAAAGCCATGTGGGGAGCTGTGGTGGGCCCAGGGGGAGCTACAGTATGGGGAGGGAGTGTGTGGGCTGGTGTGTGGCCATACAGGCCACCCCATTGTAGCTCTCCACCAGTCAAGCGTGGTCCACGAGTGCAGAAGGTATGATACCAGCCAGGGCACCCTAGACTGCCCTGCAAGCAGGTGTGAACAGGCTGGGGTCCCGGGAGGGGCCAGCATACCAAGGAGTGCTCAGGTCGGACTGGTTCCGTCTGATTGGCAAGACCACCCTGCAGAGTTCAGTTTCTACAGCTCCCCTAGAACTAAAGTCTCCTATGGGAGCAAGGAGAGCCTAGGGGGATTGCCATCCCTAGCTGTGCTCCACTACAAACGCTCCCATATCAAACCCTCTGGGCTCCACATCAGCTGGTGTACTGCCCCTACCGCTTCTCTAAGCAGCTCTCCCTGCCAACTCGAGTGTCTTGGCAAGAACAGGTTCCTCCTTGCCAGTTCAACTCACTCATTTCCCCAGAGCCATTGGGGGTCAGGAACAAGCCATGGTGTGCAAGAGCCCTATGTAGGGTTACCAGCTTCCTTCCACTTCAGCCCAACTTCTGTGTCTTCCCTCGTCCACTCTCAGTGCCTTCCCTCTGAAGATCTGTTAGGAGCATGTCAGTTGTCTCAATCCCTTGGTGGGAGCTGTTTTACCTGGCTGTGTCTAGTGGACCATCTTCCCTCCTCCACTTTACTCCTAAATTGACCCTTTCCCATAATAGTCTTCAGTTCTCCTCCCCTTTATTTTCAAATTTTCATCTTGGGCCATTTTCCCTCCATTTAAAAAGCTCCCTTTAGTATTTATTTTACTGTAAGCCGATTGGAAACAAGTTCCTTTGGTTTGTTTTTTAATGTCTTTTTCTTGCTTTCATTTTTGAAAGATATTTTCACTGAGTGTAGTAGTATAATTTGTCAGTTTATTTTTTTCAGCACTTCACAATGTCACTTCTTTGTCTATTAGAAAGGCACCATCTGTCAATCCTTCTATTGCTCCTTTGAAAACAATGTGTATTTTTTCCCCAGAGCTTCTTTTAAGAGTGTCTCTTTGATCTTTGTTTTTCAGCAGTTTCCCTAGATGGATCAATATGTGGTTTTGCTTTGTATTTAAATTGCTTGGGGTTCAAAGAAACTTTTGAATCTGTGGTTTTTTAAAAACGGGTTTTTGTAAATTGTTAGTATTTCTTTAAATATTTCTTCTGCCATCTCTCTTTTTTGAAGACTCCAATTACACATATGTAAACCTTTTCACAATGTTCCCTGTATCTTTTAGGTTTTTTCCCTACATTTTCCATTATATTTTTTCTTTGTGATTCAATTGGAATATTTTTTCCCGAGAAGTTTTCCAGTTCACTAATTCTCTCAGCAGTTGTTAAACCCACGTACTGAATTATCAATTTTAATTAATTAATTTTTTCTTTTAATTAAATAATAGCTTTTGGGAACTAAATCTCCATACCATAAAATCTTTTACAGTGTATAATTCAGTAGTTTTTTAGTATAGTCCTAGAGTCATACAACCATCACCACAATCTAATTTCGGAACATTTTCATCATCCCAAAAAGAAACTCCAAGTACATTAGCAGTCATCCCCTATTCTGTCCTCTTCCAGACCCTGGCAACCACTAAACACTACTTTCTGTCTGTATGAGTTGCCTATTCTGGACATTTCATATAAATGGAATCATACAATAGGTAGCCTTTCATGACTGGCTTCTTTCACTTGGCCTTTGTTATCAAGGCTCAATCGTGTTGCAGCATATGTCGGTACTTCATTCCTTTTTATGGCAGAATAGTATTCCCATATATAGATATATCACATTTTGCTTATCCATTTAGAAGTTGATGAACATTTTGGTTGTTTGTGCTTTTTGGCTATTGTGAATAATATTGCTATAAACATTGCTGTACAAGTATATGTGTAGATATATGGTTTCAATTCTCGTGGGTATGTACCACGGAGTGGAATTTCTGGGTTGTATAGTAACTATGTTTAACATTTTGATGAACTGCCAAACTGTTTTTCAATGTTTCAGCACAATTTTGCACCCCCAGCAAGGTACGAGGGTTTAAATTTTCCACATCCTGGCCAAACTTTGTTACTGTCTTTTTTATTTTAGGCATATTGGTGGGTGTGAAGTGGTGTTTCATTGTGGTTTTGGTTTGCATTTCCCCAATGACTAATGATGTTGAGCATTTTTATGTGCTTATGAACCATTTGTATGTCAATTAATTTGTCTTTAAGTTCTAAAAGTTTGTAACAGATTCCAGGTCTTTGATGAAATTCTCCATTTTGTCATCTTTTTAAAGGATGATTATCATTTTTTAAGGATGATTATAAAATAACCACAATTATTTTATAACCTGTGTCTGATAACACCAATATCTCAATCTTCTGTAGGTCTAATCTGTTCCTGTTTTTCACTTTTTATTTTCTGTCACTTGGTTCTATTTATTGACATGACCTAGAGATTTTTATTCAGATGCTAGACATTGTATATGAAAAATTATAGAAACTCTATGTGATGTTTTCCTTCTTCAAAGACAATTTAATTTTCTTCTGGCAGACAGATTAGGGGCAGATCACCCTAATCCAATTAGGTAATGTGATACTTTTAGGCTGGATTTTAGGTTTTTTGAAGATAGTTTATTTCTGCTTTGCCATTACTCCTATCTGCAGTCTGTCAGAAGTCTCAACTGAAAGCCTGGAGGTATTTTTCAAAGCTCTAACTCTTTGCTAAGCCTGACCTCCAATTTTCGACTCCCCAGCACAATGAGACTTTCACTTTTTAGCTTCTTACCTGTCTTTCACTATGTAGTTTTTGTTTTTTGTTTTTTAATTTCTCTGATTTGAATGACTTAGGAACCAGCAACTGTCTTAATGGAAAAAAAAAAAACAAAAAAAAACAAACTATCAGTCTCACTTTTCAGCCATTCTATTTCGTCTGGGATCTTAAACCTTTTAATCCGGGTTGTCTTGCTAGCCCTGAACTCCACATTTTGTTTCTCTAGCCTTATAAGACTCCTACAAGCTCTCTAAGCTGCACCTTCCTGCATGGTCCTAGACCCTGTGCTTTTTGCTTATAATTTTTTGCTTATAATTCATTAAATGTCTCAAGAGAGAAAATGATAGGGAGTGTTACCCTGATCTAATTGCTTTTTATTTCTTTCTCATGCTTAGCCCCTCAAGTCTTGGATGGTGTGGTTGCTTTCTGATACCTTCAAATATTTTTTTTTTTTTAATCTAACTTAACAGTCAAGCTCAGTGAGATATGTGGTCTAAAACCAGCGACCATGTCAGTACTGGTAGGTGATGCCCAACAGATGATAATTTAATGAAACTACAGCACTACTCTGAAAACAAATACAATACTGACAGCTAAGACAGGTTGTTTTCAATCTGGTTCATTGACAAAACTACATTCTATGTGAGGACTGAATTCTCCCACAACTTTTCTTTATTTGAACCACTGTGTAACACTTGCTTTAAGAGGATACCAGTCGTTTGGCATTTATTTGGTAGCAATGAATCATTTATATACAAATATGCATCTTACTTTTTCTCAGTTGCCTGTAACAATTAAGATAGCATTACTTTGTGCTGGTTTGATAGACACAAATGCAAGTGTAGGCCCTGAAATGCCAAAGGGGGTTAACCAGATTATCTTATAATTACATTATATTAAAAAATTGTCATCCAAATAAAAACATAAGAAATCTGAAATCTTATTCTATACTTGCTGACCATTAAGAATATGCTGGTCTCCACCATGTGAAATAATTTTATCTATTGTTAGTGATACAAAGTGATACTTTGCATTTGTGCTTACTATTGCCACCTGGTTGTTTAGATTGTTCTGATTATAAAATTGTGTAAATATTCTCTACAGAGAAAAGAGGCAGAACATTATAGAAAATGGAAATGAAGGCCGGGCGCGGTGGCTCAAGCCTGTAATCACAGCACTTTGGGAGGCCGAGGCGGGCGGATCACGAGGTCAGGAGATCGAGACCATCCTGGCTAACACAGTGAAACCCCGTCTCTACTAAAAAAAAATATACAAAAAAACTAGCTGGGCGAGGTGGCGGGCGCCTGTAGTCCCAGCTACTCGGGAGGGTGAGGCAGGAGAATGGCGTAAACCCAGGAGGCGGAGCTTGCAGTGAGCTGAGATCCGGCCACTGCACTCCAGCCTGGGCGACAGAGCGAGACTCCGTCTCAAAAACAAAAAGAAAATGGAAATGAAAAATGAAGTGACTGAAGACAACCCTTGGTGTAAGTGCCCACTGAGAACACAGGAAGAAAGTGACTTCAGAGTCCACCTGGTACAAATGGCCACTGAGAGTCCCTGGTGTAAGTAACCAAGGCAGTGCCTGGTCCAAGATGCCACCTAAAACACTTGGAGACTTAGAGAGGAGAAACAGATTGTCTCAGAGCACAGGGCAAGTTACTTGGCAGTTCCAGGGTCAGTGCTATGCTCTACATTGCCTCTATTTCTTCCTGAATTAGAAGAATTACGAACAACTGGGAAAATAAAATTACTCCCTCTCTTCCCCCTAGAAAGAAAATGAAAGTAATGAACTTTGGGTAAGAATTTTACAACAGCATTCTCAAAGCTTTGCAAGGGGCTTTGTGCATTTAAGAGAATTTGCTATTTACAGGTTCAGAGATCTGGCTCCTGGAGTTTGGTTATTAAGAAGGCAGAGGCAACTTTGAAGAAAAGGCACTGAAATTTCTCAGTACAATGTGAAGTCCTGAAATCATTATGAAATAGAATTCTTTGCAATTTCTAAAGTGGTTAGGAAAATCCTCTTCTTTGTACTTAAGAGTTCACGTGTACACATGCTCATGTATATAAGTGTGCACAGGCACATGTGCTAGCATCTGTTTCTGCATTTATGCATACATGTTTGCAAATCCCCCTTTTGGATCACTCACCAAAAGGAACAGAATGGATCATCCATATTGGCCCAGGACTGGACCAGACTATATAAATTCAAGGGTTTATAATTATCAATTACTGTCCTTGTGAAGCACCAAAGCATTTCTCTAGACTTAGTTACTCAGACGGGAAAGAAATATTCATGACGGGTATGGCTGACTGAATGTATGATCACAATGCTTCTCTCTTCTGTGGTAGCATACACATCCACACTCTAGCTGTGACCTCATGGTATGTGAAGTGTGCTTTCCAATCCTTGCACTTTGAACTTGGCCATGTGACATACTTTGGCTACAGAGCTGTTCCTAGACATAGGAAGGCAGAGACTTGAAATATGTAGGTGTGGCAGACCTTGCCCTCTTGCATTTCTGTTATTGCCATGAGAAGAACATGCTCCAGGTAGACCATTCTTCCAAGGAGGCTGAGAGACCAGTGGAGTAGACCTGGGTCCAGCTTAGTTTGGAGCCAAGCCCCAAATGCCATGCAGACTTATGAAGATGAATACATTACTATTGTTAAACCACTAAGTTTTAGGGTAGTTTGTTACAAAGAATTATTGCAACAATAGCTGATAAATACAATGGGGGAGGCAGTGAGTCCTGGACTGAGACCAATTTCTGCGGGTAAGAAGGTGAAAAGAAGTGAAAATAAATATATCCAAGACAGAAGAATAGACAACAGAAAGCCAGGTTTGGAACAGATGCATGCATATGAGGAGACCCCCGAAAGCAGCATTAATTTTTGGAGTTTCTGCTTTAATTAGCCCATCCTTTCAGCAAAGTTCGATCTGCACATGCAGTCTTGTGTGGTGGATATAGAGAATAAAGCCTGGTTGGAAGCTGTGGGTGAAGAGCAGCCTCCTACTTAGGGGCTGTGTCTAGGAGTTCCATGCAGTGACTACAGCGAAGTGGCCATGCCCCACAGTCAAGTTGCAAACATCTAAGAT
This sequence comes from Colobus angolensis palliatus, assembly GCF_000951035.1. Lineage (NCBI taxonomy): Eukaryota > Metazoa > Chordata > Mammalia > Primates > Cercopithecidae > Colobus > Colobus angolensis. The sequence continues at coordinate 415,129 of NW_012116899.1, forward strand.
GAGTTTGCTATGGCCAGGAAGAATTTTCTAGTACATCATAAAGGAGAAATTCAAGGTCTCTGAAGTGGCGGGGGATTGCTGGGAGTGATAATGGACTCTCAAGTAGCACTTCAATGTAAAGAATCTCTGATATAAACTATGCACATGTAAATAAATTATAGGCATATAGAAAAATTATGAATTTCACAAAATCCACAATTTATCAAACATATTAAGTCCAAAGTGCCATGTTCCTCCAATTTTAGTATACATAAGAGTCTCCTAAGGTGTTTATTAAAACTGCAGATTCCTGGGCCCCATTCCCTGAACTTTTGATTAAGTCAGTCCAGGGCCACACTTTAAGAAACATTGATAAGCTGCTTCCTTGCTATGGTTACAACAACCCCTTGTCTTTCATGTAGGAATTTGGGTATTTCAGGCCCATTTTACACAAGATTCAACTATAACTGTCCTTTAAAAGGTTGAAATAGCCACCAGAAGACCAGGCTTATTGCTATGTGCTCTGCAGTTTTAAAGCAGAACCTCCTGAATTCCCCCTTTCTATCCTTGTTATTCAAACAACTTCTAGTGCTTAAAATGCACCCCAAAACTCCTTATTGATATGTCATGTGTCACATCAAACCAAGCTACATTTAATTTTTTGTGTTTGTGTTGTCACTTCACGGGCTAAAATCTTTGAAATTTCAGTTTTTAAACAAATAAAATCTATTTTCACATCCTTCTGCCTTTTTCAGGGCAAAGTAGAGGAGAAAAAGTCTGTATTGCTTTTTGTTTGTTTTAAGTTAGGTCTATTAATGTATGATTTATACACAGTAAAAATCACCCTTCTTAGGTATACACTTCTACGAGTTTGACAAACTTATATACTGACATCACCACCATCACCAATAAGATTTGGGATATTTCCATCACCCTAAAAGAGTTTCCTTGTGCCCTTCGTTAGTCAATCTCATCTCCTTTGTCACTATAGTTTTATCTGTTGCAGATGTCATATACATGGAATCATACAGTATATAATCTTCTGTATCTGGCTTCTTTTACTTGGTTCAATGCTTTTGAAATGCACCCTTGTCATTCATATCATCAGTAGGTTGTCCCTTTTTACTGCTGAGTAGTATTCCAGCATATAATTCCAGCACCATAATTTGTTTACCCATTAACTAGTGGATAGACATTGTGACATTCCCAGTTTGGGGCAATTATGTAAAAAAGCTTCTATAAACATTTGCATACAGGCCTTTGTATAAATATATGTTTTTACCTCTTAGGTAACAACTTAGGACTGGGATTGTCGAGTCATGTGGTGTATTAGTCTGTTTTCACACTGCTGTAAAGACAGTACCTGAGGGCAGGGCACAGGGGCTCACGTCTGTAATCCCAGCACTTTGGGAGACCAAGGCGGGCGGATCACTTGAGGTCAGGAGTTCAAGACCAGCCTGGCCAACATGGCGAAACTCCATCTCTACTACAAATACAAAAATTAGCTGGGTGTGGTGACACAAACCTAGAATCCCAGCTACTTGGGAGGCTGAGGCAAGAGAATCACTTCAACCTGGGAGGTGGAGGTTGCAATTAGCCGAGATCGTGCCGCTGCACTCCAGCCTGGGAGATAAAGTGAGACTCTGTCCAAAAAAAAAAAAAAAAAGATACTACCTGAGACAGGTAATTGATAAAGCGAAGAGGTTTAATTGACTCATAGTCCCGCATGGCTGGGGAAGCCTCGGGAGACTTACAGTCATGGTGGAAGTCAAAGGAGAAGCAAGGTGGCAGGAGAGAGAAAGCGCAAGGAAGTGCCACACTTTAAAATCATCAGCTCTTGTGAGAACTCACTCACCATCACAAGAACAGCATGGGGGGTCCATTCCCATGATTTAATCACCTCCCAACAGGTCCTTCCCTCAATATGTGGGGATTACAATTTGAGATGAGATTTGGGTGGGGACAGAGTCAAACCACGTCATATGGTAAGTATATGTTTAACTGTAATAGAAATTGCCAAGCTGTTTCCAAGATAGTAGTTGTACCATTTTACCTTCAGGCCAGCATTGTATGAGGAATTGCTCATATATCCTTGCCAGCACTTGATATTGCATTTTTTAAAATAGCTATTCTAATACATATGGAGTAGTGTCTCATTGTGTGCAATCAGTTATATCTGTTCCTGAACCTAGGATGAACAATTGTGAAGCAATTTTTGTGGTAGTGAAGACTCTACCACTCTACTTGTGGTAGAGTCTCCTATGGTGTTTGTTAAAACTGCAGATTCAGGCCGGGCACGGTGGCTCATGCCTGTAATCCCAGCACTTTGGGAGGCTGAGGTGGGTGGATCACCTGAGGTTGGGAGTTCGAGACCAGCCTGACCAACATGGAGAAACCCTGTTTCTACTAAAAATACAAAATTAGCCAGGTGTGGTAGCGCCTTCTTGTAATCCCAGCTACTCAAGAGGCTGAGACAGGAGAATCACTTGAACCCAGGAGGCAGAAGTTGCAGTGAGCCAAGATTGTACCATTGCACTCCAGCCTGGGCAACAAGAGTGAAACTCCATTTCAAAAAAAAAAAAAAAGGAAAAACTGCAGATTCCTGGACCCCATTCCTCGAACTTCTGATGAAGTCAGTCCAGGGCCACACTATAAGAAACATTGATAAGCTAATTCCTTGCAACAGTTATATTTTAGTTCCATGCCCTTTGTCACATGACTTTGCAGTTTCTTTCACTAGAGGCAGGGCATGTCTTCCTGCCTCTTTGATGTTAGGCCTATCCATATGCCTTGCTTTAGTCCATAGTGCTCCAGTAATAAGTGCTCCAGTAATAAGTGCTCCAGTTCTGATACTAGTTTTAAGAGGCCATGTAAGTTTCCGCCCATCTTAATTGTGTTTCTTCCATTGCCATAAGAAAATCATGTTCTAGCTAGATCAGGCAACTCCAGGTGAAGGGTGTGAGAGTATATACATTTTTGCTGTTTTAAGCCACTTAATTTTGGTGTGGTTGCTTACACAGCATTGTTATACCAAGAGCTAACTGGTACAACACAACAAATTTCACTGTGTGGCAAACTCTTCAGAGTGCCTACCCATAAACATTCGTCTCTTTATAAACACCTTTAATAGACATTTTATAAAAGATGATATATAATGTCCAACAAGCACATTAAAAGATGTTCAAAATCATTAGTCATCAGGGATATGCAAACCAAAGCTACACTGGAATGCCATCACATACCTACTAGAATAGTTAAAATTAAAAAGACAGTTACCAAATGTTGGTGAGGATGCAGAAGAACTTGAATTCTCGTGCATCACTGGTGGGGGTATAAAATAGGACATCACTTTGTGAAAATGCTTGGCAGATTCTTATAAAGTTAAACATCCATCTACTATATGAGCTAGTTATTCCACATCTAGGTATTTACCCAAGAGAAATAAAAACCTGTATCTACAAAAAGACCTGTACATACATAAATGTTCTCACAGTAGCTTTATGTGTAATGGCCAAAAATTGAAAATATACCAAATGTACACCAAGAAGTGAATGGATAAACAAACGTAGAACATATAAGACAGAATACTACTCAGCAGTAAAAAGGAACTAAGTATTGCTACATTCAACAACGTGAATACATTTAAAAACATTATATAGAGTGAAAAAAGTGAGATACAAAAGTGCATACTGTATGACTGCATTTATTAAAGATGCTAGAATATGCAGACTAATCTCTTGTGATGAAAAACAGATCAGTGGTTACCGAGGGGTCTCGGGTAGAAGGAGGGATTGACCACAAAGGGACACAAGGAATCTCTTGGAGTGATGGGAATGTTCTGTATCTTGACTGTGGTATACACATTTGTCAAAACTCATCCAAAATGTATATTTCCAATAGGTTCAGTTTATTGTACAAGTATTATATTTCAAGAAAACTGATTACACGTTCTTCCTTTCATCCTCGCTAGCAGAATCCTCATTTTGTTTAGCGGCAGCACTTTCTTTGTAGCTCTGAGTGGCTATTTGACATGGTCTGGCCTGGGAAATGTCAGTGAAAATTCCTTGGTGGTGCTTCCTGGAGAGCTCTTTGATAGGGGCAAATTCAGGTGGTTACATGCCTTTTGTCATTCCTCTTTGCCCTACCTATAATAAAGAAATGATGCTGGAGTTGCCATCCCAAGACAGTGAGACAACAGGCAAAAGGAACAAAGTCACCCATGAAGCATGGAGAAATAGAAGGAGCATAAGTTTAAATAAAACATCACTGTAGAGCTGTGGTGTCAGTAAGAAAAATAAACCCACTTCTTGCTTCAGCCGCTATATGGCAGGGTTTTTGTTACTTACAATCAAATATCATTTCAACAGATGCAGTCTCTCTCTGTTAAGGGATTGAACTCACTGTTTCTAAATCTCAGACTTTTTTGCTGATTTTCTGGGCCACACTCAGTTGTAGAATCTTGGTTGTTTTAGGCAACCCTGGCTCAGGGTACCTAAGCACCAGCTTCTTTTCCTGGCCCAGCCTCACTGGCCAGCTCTCATGCCCGGTCCCCACTTTCTTACATTTCCCTGAGGCAACCAGGTTCCAGAGGTCCCACAAAGTCACTGTGAAGCTCCATGCTGTCCTAAAGCAGGTAAACTCTCTTTTCTCTCCTTAATTTATTTTCCCAGTCAGCACACTTTGACTCAGGCTTTTTTTTTCCAAACTAGAAAATTTGTGTTTTGTTCTCAAGTATAAAGCTTGACTCTCCTTACTGGCATTTTCTACCACTGTGCTCTTCTGCCTGTGTCTTTTTCATCATAGCACTGATCTTAGTTTTAATAATATATGTGTGATTGTTAACGTCTGTCTCCCTAACCAGAGAGGTGTTAACCTTCAGAAGGGCAGGAACCACATCTATTTTGTGCATATCTTTATTCTCATTATTTGCAGGTGGTCACGTGGAATCCCTGAATGTTAAATGAATAAACAAAACTTCCAAAGTATTTACAGGTAGTAATCAGACTTCTAATTCATTAGCTCAGATTAACAGCCTTGTTCATGCCATGATCATTTTTTGAAAAAATTACAAAACCATGAAGACCAGGCCCTCTAAAATATATACACTAATTTCAAACAGGTAGTTAACAATCATTTTTCATCTTGTGTTAATTTTCTGACACCTTCCTCATACCAACTGGTATAATCCCTTTTTTATCTCCTATTTTGTTAAGTAGATAATGAATTGATTTGAGTTCGCTCATCTATTTTCTCTACTTTTCAAAATAACTTACTCTCTAGGAGTACCTCCTAAGCTCTACTTTCAACATGGAAGGCAGAGCTGCCCCCTTTTCTCCAGATACTCTGGAATCTTGTTCTCGCAATCAACCCCCACTGTCTGCAGCAACTGCAGTCTCTTCCTTTCCAGTTCTCTTTCCTTCTGTCCTCAGGTATTCATTCATTCATTCAACAAACATTTATTAAATGCTTGCTAAACACTTTGCACTGTTTTATATCTTTGAATACATCAATGAGCAAATCTTCACAGAATTTACATGCAATTGGAGAGAAACAGAGCAGACAATAAACAAAACAAATATGTAAGTTACAGTATTTGAGGGCTAAGCAGAAATAAAGCAGGAGAGAAGGAAGGTGGTGGAGGTTTTAATTTTAAATAAGATAGTGAGGAGGGACTTCACTGGGATTAACAAAGCCTCAAATAAAGTGAGGGAACACATCTTGTGGGTACCTGGGCATTATGTGCTAAATTGTGTCCCTCCAAAATTTATATGTTGAAGTCCCAACCCTTAGTGCTTCAGAATATAACTATACTGTATTTGGAGATAAGATCTTTAAAGCAGTGATTAAGTTAAAATGAGGCTGTTAAAGGTAGTCCCATACTCCAATCTGACTGGTGTTAGAAGAATCGAAAGAGACATCAGAGGGAAGAGGCAGTAAGAGGGCTGCCATCAGCAAGGGAAGAGGCAGTAAGAGGGCTGCCATCAGCAAGGGAAGAGGCAGTAAGAGGGCTGCCAT
>NW_012116899.1:421902-424314 GCF_000951035.1 Colobus angolensis palliatus
AGGGAAGAGGCAGTAAGAGGGCTGCCATCAGCAAGGGAAGAGGCAGTAAGAGGGCTGCCATCAGCAAGGGAAGAGGCAGTAAGAGGGCTGCCATTGGCAAGCTGAGGAGAGAGGCCTCAGAATCCAACCTTGATCTTGGACTTCTAGCCTCCAGAACTTCGAGAAAATAAACTATTTTTGTTCAGGCCACCTGGTCTGTGGTATTTGTTAGGGCAACTCTAGGAAACTAATATATCTGGGAAGAGTTTCCTAGGCAGGCAAAACAACAAAGGAAAATCCCCAAGGTGGGACTTGATTGGCTCAATGGAGTGAGCAAAGACAGTATGAAATGAAATCAGAAAAGCCATAGGAATCAGATGTTGTAGCACCCTATGGTTTATTGTAAGGACTTGGCTTTTATCCTGAGTGAACTGGGGGACCTTTTGAGGGTTATGACCAGCATTATGGAGAAGCAAGAACACCGGTCAACAGGAAACACTTGAGTTGCTGGATCAAATACAGCTGACAAAACAAAGATTATCCTTTGAATACAGCACTGGTGGCCTCAGCGAGAGCAGTCTTGGTGGAGCTGAGGGTGTGAATGCCTGACCGTGGTGTGCTTGGGAATGGGAGAAGAGGAATTGAAGATAAGGAATTTTGAACACTCGAGTTTTGCCATACAGAGGAGCAAAGACGTGGTAGGAGCTGGAAGGGAAAATGGGGTTTCTTGTTTATTTTGGGCTGGGGAGACATTAGAGCATGTTTTTAGCAGGTGAAGGATAATCAATCTAGTATACCCATATTGCCAACACCTTAACACATCTTCACTGGTTTTGGACCATGTGCAGTGGCTAATGCCTGTAATCCCAGAACTTTGGGAGGCTGAGATGGGAGGATGGCTTGAGGCCAGGAGTTTGAGACCAACCTGGGCAACACAGAAACCCCATATTTACAAAACAAAATTAAAAATTGGCCTGGCATGGTGGCATGCATCTGTAGTCCCAGCTGCTCCAGAAGCTGAGGCAGGAAGATAGCTTGAACACAGGAATTCAAGGTTACAGTGAGCTATGATCAAGGCAGTGCACTCCAGCCTGGGCAAAACAGCAAGACCCTCTCACTAAAAAAATTTTTTTAAAATGTTCACTGGTTTTGATGCGGGTAATAGCCTCCCGGCTAGTTTCCTCATCGTTGATGCTGTCACTGCTGAAGACGCATTTTCTTATCACTTCACTCATCTGCTCAAAAATCTTTAGGAAGTCTTGACTTGCAGTATTAAAAGTTCAAATGCCTTGGCTGAACATTCCAATCTTCTCCACTCTGCCCTTTTGCAGTTTCATCACTGTCTTTGGTGAGGTACAAAGCGTGCCAGGTCAGAGTCAGAATTAAAGTCATGAATTAAAGTCATGATTCTGTGACCAACCAGCTATGTGATCTTAGGCAAACTACGTCAGTGCACTGGGCCGGGGCTCCTTCCCGTTCCTAAGGAGGCGGGAGGCGTGTCGGGTAGACTGGATTGTCGCAAGTCACTGCCATCTCTAACAAGTGGACTTCTGAGCACCGTTGCGGCCACAAGTAGACCCACCTCCTGCACCCTCCTTTCCCTTCCACTTCTAGGGGCCACACGACTTCTGTGGCCACTTCTTCCTACTTCGCTTTTGCCTTCCTAAGTAGACTAGGCTTTAGAAGAGCTACAATGCCAGCTCCTCTACAGTCGACCTCCTGCCGGTCACAAGGGACTTGCCTCCCACTCTTCACTTGGGACCGTCCCTTCACCTGGGACCTTCCTCTTCACAGTCAGAATCCGCCACGTAGTAAGTGCCGCTTCCAACCAATCAAGAGGCAGTTAGCGCAGACCTTTGAGGGATATCCACTTCCACCAATGATCTTCAAGTTTTCTCCAGCGCCTTGTTTTGTGGGGCGAGGCCAACCACCGCGATGGCCAATCTGTTGCAGAAAAGATATTCCGGGAACTGATGAGCACACCAATCAGGTAAAAAGACGTCGGGGAGGGGCATTTCTCATTGGTAATTGCGTCCGGAAGAGGGACGGGCCTCGAACGACGAAGTACGATTTGATTGGTAGGTGCGATGTTGACAACCAGGGAAAGTCCGCCTTCCCCAACAAGGCCAGCCTGGGAACATAGAGTGGCAGCGGCTGTAGCCAATGAGAGAGCAGAAGCGCGGAAAGTTTGCTCAATGGGCGATGTCCGAGAGAGGCTGTCACTCAGGTGGCAGCGGCAGAGGCCGGGCTGAGACGTGGCCAGGGGAACACGGCTGGCTGTCCAGGCCATCGGGGCGGCGGTAGGGTCCCTAGCGCGTCCTTGCCCTGGTGAGAGCTCCAAGCGGCGGGAAAGGCAGGCGCCAGTGGCTGCGCCTCCATGCCTGCGAGCGGGGCGGGCCGCTGATGGAACGCGCCACCCGCCCGGGGCTGCTG
>NW_012116899.1:424624-425545 GCF_000951035.1 Colobus angolensis palliatus
GAGAGCAGCATCCTCGCAGGTGCGGGAGAATGGAGTTCCAGGGATGCAAAAATACGCCACTTCCCCTCTTTCATTGTTTTCGAGCATTGATTATCTTCCAAGGAACCTTTCCCTCGTTTTCCTTACTCACATCACCTCCTGTCTGTGCTGGCGTAACAGCTGTTTTGAGAAAGGACTTTAGCAAAAGACGTCTGCATTTTCCTTCAAACACAACTCTGTAGTGCACCCAGACAAGGATTGAGATCAGCGTCTCTCTAATTGAGATCTGCAGAACGCCTGCATCCGAATCACCTGGGGGTGCTGGTGAAATCTACAGTTTTCTAGGGCCCACCCCAGTTTTACTGAATCAGACATTCCCTGGGTAAGAGCCTGGCATCTGCATGTTTAACAAGAACTCCGGGTAATTCTTGCACGCTAAAGTTTAAGAGCTGTAGTCAGATTCTTGAATATTGATTCTTGAACCTAAGAGCCGTGGTTAGGTTCTTGAATAAGGGGTTTACTGTATAAGCATTTAATATAGGGTGTTCTTTGAGTTTCTCAGCATTCAAAAAATGTTGCTTCAAGGTGATTGTTTTAAAGCACTTTTCAAAGTCTAGACACAATGTAAGGCATGTTAACAGTAAATTTCTGGGACAGCCAATCTTATCACACCCGTGGAGAAAGTGATGTCCCGTTTTATAAATGGAGTGTTAAAGGGAGCATTAAGTAAATTAAACCAGGGAAGACTGGGCTCTGGATTGGAACATATTTTAGACTTATAATATAGTCATTACTAGATCATAACAAGTTAGATTTAATTTTAAATTAATATAAGAACTTTGATCTATATATCTGGAGACTACTATAAATAGGATAGGTACCAAAATTCTCTAGGCACCATTTGAATATATAAACATTTGTAAAAAAAAAATTTATATATTA
>NW_012116899.1:425613-435127 GCF_000951035.1 Colobus angolensis palliatus
TATATATATATATAAAACAAAATTTTCTTAGGTTTGCTAATGACTCAGTTTTCCTGGAAGAGTGTTTTTGTTTATCATAAAGAAATTTCTGAAGCTCCTGCTCAAAATGAATTACATGAAGTAGAGTTTTGTTTTTCTTAGAATTCAAATCCACTTCAACAGGTACTTACTGGTTAACAAGAGCCCAAGGATGCCCTGGGTGACGGAGGTCAGGCAGGTAGTTCCTGCCTTCCAGGAGAGTGTGCAGTCTAACAGTAAGGATGAAACGAGAAGATCTATAACAGCATTACAGACCAGAAACAGTGCCAGTGTCAGGGATGTCCCAGGGTTTTTGTGGTATTCTACTAGGTGAGGTATGGGAGTGGCGGTAGGTAAGAAGATAAGAGAAGGTTGTGGCAGAATGTGTTGGTTCCTGAAAAATGGGAAAATTGTAATGGACAGCCACTGGACTTGAGGAAACAGCAAGAGGCACAGAGGCTGGAGATTATGTTTGGAAAACATTTTGTCTCTGTATATGTATATTTGTGTGTGTGTGTATGTATGTAAGAGATATTGACATGCACATATATATGCTAGGCAGGGAGAAGTAGATGAGGCTAGAAAAATAGGTTAGAGCTGACTGTGTATATGTATACAGCCTGATGCTAATAGCATCATGGTCACTTGGGAGTATGTTAAAAATCTGGTGTCGGGCACCACCCCACACTCCCTGAATGAGAGTGTCTACATTATTTAACAAGATCACCATGTGATTCACATACACGTTAAAGTTTGAGAAATGTTGGGTAGAGTATCCTGAATGCCAAGCTTGATCAAAATTACGCCTGAGGAACGTTTCTCTAGCAATAGTGTGTACTGAAAACTTAAGAATAACAAAAGGAGAGTGTTATAGCAGTTCAGATGAGAGGTTTAGTGTAAAGTAGTATAGGACAGAGGGGACAGAGTTGAGTTATTTGATGCAAAATCTAGGTTCCTGGCAAGTGAATTCATTCTTCCTTTCTTGGTACCCTTGTCCAGCGATTGAGACTGTGTGGCCAGAAGCTGAGAAAAGAGGTTTAGGGAGCAGGGAAGAAAAGGTAAGGGGTTTGGTGTTGGACATGTGACTTGGAGTTGCAGGCAGGACATCCAGAGGGAGACATTAGGTAGGCGGGTGGAAATGAGTGACTAGAGCCAGTGAGAGGGCAGTGTAAATATGAATAGTTGAAGTTGTGGGAAAGGGAAGGCTCATGAGAAAACCTCAGGAAATGCCTTTTATTTTAGGAAGGAAGATGAGCCGGCAAAGGAGACAGAAATACAGCTGGCTAAGTTGGAGGTATAGGAGGAGGACTGAGAAAAAAGAGATTTGGTGATGAGCACACTTAAAGAATTTAAATGAAGCAGCAGAGACAGTACTCAAATTGCAAGAGGTTAAAGATTCAGGCTTTTCTGCCCCACTCCCTCCTTTCCTCACTGATGAGGTAATTTTTAGAGAAGGAACCTCTGAATTTATTTATGTGCTGAAAAGAGGGAGCCTGTGTAGACAGAATGAAAATGAAAGGGACTGGACGCATTGGCTCATGCCTCTAATCCCAGCACTTTGGAAGGCCAAGGCGGGTGGATCACCTGAGGTCAGGAGTTTGAGACCAGCCTGGCCAACATGATGAAACCCCATCTCTACTAAAAATACAAAAAATTAGCCAGGCGTGGTGGGCGGGTGCCTGTAATCCCAGCCACTTGGGAGGCTGAGGCAAGAGAATTGCTTGAACCCGGAAGGCAGAGGTTGCAGTGAGCTGAGATCGTGACACTGCATTCCAGCCTGGGCAACAAGAGCGAAACTCCGTCTCGAAAAAGAATAGAAAAAGGAAAATGAAAGGAACAGATGAGGAGGTGAAGGTAGTTGGAGAAGATCCACTTAGCAAGAAGGAGGATCATTTCTTTCTCATAAATTGCAGTGAAAATAGGAATTTTGGCTTGAAGAGCATACATGATCACCAAACAGAATTGGCTAGGAAGAGATAAGACCTAGTTTTGGGGTCTGACTTGTAGTGTGGACTTAAGATAATGTGGAATGGTTGAGAAACCTTGAATAAGTTGATAGTCAACAGGAGATAAATATGCAAAGTTTATAAAAGTTTTTTCTAAATGCTCTTTAGAAAAAGATAAAAACCCAGAGAATATTAATTAGTTCAGTAATAATAGACCAGTAATTCTGTTTGTTTCAAGGAATATTAGGGGAACAGATTTGAATTAACCAAGCCTTTTATTATGAACAGCTGTGAAGAACTGCAGTACTGGCAAAACTTTTAAGAAGAGGGAGGTACGGAATTATCTTTATTTTTGCATGTTGTCTCTTGATACTCAAGGAGCAATCCGAGATTCACCAGTTCATTGATTTTTTTCCTCGATGGAATTTTCAAGTTTCATTCTAAATGCTTACTCTGCATATCAAGCATGTGAATGAGTAAATAAGCTACTTATTTTCTTTAAAAGTTAGCTAAAATAAACTTGTTTTTCTGGTACCAATCTCATTGTCCATGTTTCTTCTGTTAAACATTACGTTAGTTGATATTTAAGTGGGATGGTCGTTGCAGAAAGTTGGGAAGAAAGTCTCATCACCTCACTGTTAGATTTTGCATATGTTTATGGAATTCTGTGAGTTACCAGTCTTCTGACTTCAACACAAGTAGCAAATTGCAAAGTGTTACTTGGGGTTCTTGGGATGGGTTGGGAAGTCATTCTGACAATCTCAGAAGTTCTAAAGAACTAGTTTTATCTTAACTGTCACTAATTTGCAAAGTACATGTTCCTTTTTCCTCTGATTCTAATTCCTCTCTTAAAAAAGTATTTCTAAATTTGACGTTAATCTCTGGTGCTTCTTCAATTTGTGCATCTGTAAACTGATTTTTTTTAATTAAATGAGATAACATGAAAATATTTGTAAATGTAAGATGGAATACTTTCTCTCTTTTTTTTTCCTGTCCTTTCACAAAGTGATCTGATGTGAAACAAAGATACAGAAATCTGGTCTTCCTCAGACTTTCAGATTTATAATCATTTTTCTGTTTGTTTTTTTTAACTACTAGGACCATATGCTACTAGTAGCATATCACAATACCATGTTGAAATCACAATACCATGTTGAAATCATGTTGAAATCATGTTGAATCACATGAAATCACGTTGAAATCACAATACCATGTTGAAATCACAATACCATGTTGAAAGGAGGAAGCTCAGTCATTTAGTCCTGTTCCTATTCACCCACCCAACTCCAGACTTTTACAGTTAACTGTCACCTTTAAAGAAGAATTTACACAGAACTTTCAAAGCAAGTAATTAGCTAAAATAAATATACTTCAGGCAAGTAATGAACTATCCTTTGTGTCTACAATTGTCTTTAGCTTAATTGATGCCAGGACTGTGCTTAGACTATGTGGACAGGGATGGGAGATTGCTTTTTATCTGATCTCAGGTCCCTGCGTTCATAGGCATCTTCCAGATTGCAGAGAGGACCTGTCTTTATCAGTTGCTGTGAGCTGTAGCTTCAGCATGTCTCTTTTCTCCCTAAACATTGCCTGATAACTCCACCTGGTTTTGTCCTTTATTGTAAGAGGGGAACTTCTAATACATTTTTATTACAAATTGTTTTAAAATACGAAGGAGAAAACTTAAAAGTTGCAGAGCTAAATGTGAGGGGAGGAGATAAATGTGTGTGTATGTTTAATTCCATTCTATTTGTAAATGACCATTTTGATTAAAAATGTTTCATAGGGCTGGGTGTGGTGACTCATGCCTGTAATCACAGCACTTTGGGAGGCTGAGGCAGGCAGATCACCTGAGGTCAGGAGTTCAAGACCAGCCTGGCCAACATGGTAAAACCCTGTCTCTACTAAAAATACAAAAATTAGCCAGGCATGGTGGCACGCGCCTGTAGTCCCAGCTACTCAGGAGGCCGAGGCAGGAGAATCAATGGAACCCAGGATGCAGAGTTTGCTGTGAGCCGAGATCATGCCACTGCACTCCAGCCTGGGTGACAGAGTGAGACTCTGCCTCAAAAAAAAAAAAAAAGGAAAAAAAAAATTATGAAATAAAGTAGAAAAGATACTTTCAAAAATGTTTTAATGTAACAGGAAAAGGATATCTGTTACGCTCATGTTAAACGCGTACCACTGAAAACTTAGATTGTATGTCTTTAAAGTCTAGCTGATATGCCAAAGTTATAAAGTATAGCTGGTAATTTTTGATATATTTGTTATGATTTGGGGCATGGCTAGTCTTGTCATATGTTTAAGTAAAGGAGATTTGACTTGAAGATTTACTTCGTAGGTGAGGACCAGGAAGTATAGTCCAACCAGTACTAGTTTGTTTCTAAACAAGAACATATGCCTCCTTTAGTGAGAGCACAAGTTTGGGTAAAGGATTCTCAGCTACACCAAAAAAACAGGTTCAACCAAATCACATTTGTAGTTTTGTGAAGTACGGCCCTCCCCTCAACCCCCAGAAAGGAAATCTGAAATTTTAAAATAAGCAGTTGTTAATGTAGAAACTATTCAATCTATACAATATTCTCCTGTCACCTGCTTCTCTTCTTTCACATTGGAAACTTCCACAGGAAGTAAGGTTCCTTTAAAATGATTTTATGAAGAAATTTGGCATACACTTATCAGAATTTGATAAACTTTAACTGTAAATAGGCAGGTGTTCTGGGTAACTTAAGTTAGCCAGGTTTTCTTTTTTTATTGCATATTCATTGTGACATAAAGTCATTTCTCCTGGATCGAGGACGTAATCAGAGCAATTACAGGATGAACGACATCTATAAGATTTCTGAGAGGAATAAAAAACTGCACATTGTAGTAATATAGTAGTTGCCACTTATGCAAACTTACAGTTAACACAATAACAGAGTTAACCTGAATTTCTGCTCCTGTTCAAAATTTTGTATTTGGTGCATAACCTTAGGTAAATCACATCTTTTCCCATCTTCTCAGCCTTTTTGCTGGTGATTGTTTTATGTAGATAATAGGTTTGTCCTACCAAGGTTTATTCATTCAACAAACATTTATTTAGTTTTACTGGGGCCCAGGTACTGTTAGGCCCTGAGAGTAGATGTCTTTTCCTTAGGAAGCTCCAAGCCTGACAGATCATTGCGTGAAAGAATTAACTGTCCTCGAATGGATGATAAGTGACATAAAAGTAGTGTTAGAGTGAAAAGAATGGAAGTGGCAAGTTATTGAGCCCCAGAATGAGAAAAATATCAAGGACAGTGTAGGCAACAGAATAGTGTGAGCAAGGGCACAGAGCAGGGAGTTTTGTATAGTGAGCACAGAGCAGTGGTTCCTAAGCCAGGGCTCTAGGACCCCTACGGATCTGCAAAGATGTATTTTAAAATAACCTAATGGAAATTAAATATGTAATAGAAGGTACATTAAAAAGTCAAGTTCCTTTGCCTTGAACTAGAATTATATAAAACCTTATATAGTAATTACAGTTCTTTAAAGAACTGTTGAATATTTTGATTGGTTCTTAAGTATTTCCTCTAAAGATGGGAGAATTTATTATACACAGTGTTCATTTGGCAAATGGAATACTTTAAGACGTGGGGAAAAATATAGATGAGAACTTTTGAAAAGCTCACCCCATGGAAAGTGGGGAGCGTGGGGCTGGGAAGGAGAGGGGAGAGGGTATTGGGCTGGCAGAAGAGGCAGAAAAATGCGATTAGGAAAGTACACTGAAGCCAGATTGTGAAAAGCTTTATGTGCCACACCAAGCAGTGTGACCTTTCTTCTTCAGTGGGCACAGGGAACCTTGGAAGTTTCTCAGATCTCTATTACAGAAACAAAACTGTGGGAAGAAGAGAGGGGAAAGAAACCTGAGGCAGGAAAATGTGTTAGAAAGCATTTTAAGGTGTTCTGATGAGAAGTGAGAATCTTCTAGAGCAAGAGCTGTGGTAGTAAAGAAGGAAAAGATTTTTTTATTTTATTTTATTTTATTTTTTGAGACAGAGTCTTACTCTGTTGTGCAGGCTCGAGTGCAGTGGTGCAATCTCAGCTCACTTGCAACCTCTGCCTTCCAGGTTCAAGCAATTCTCCTGTCTCAGCCTCCCAAGTAGCTGGGATTACAGGCACATGCCACCACACCCGGCTTACTTTTGTATTTTTAGTAGAGATGGGGTTTCACCATGTTGGCCAGGCTCGTCTTGAACTCCTGATCTCAGGTGATCCACCCGCCTTGGCCTCCCCAAGTGCTGGGATTACAGGCGTGAGTCATCGCGCCCGGCCGGAAAAGATTTAAGAGAAGCTTCAGAAATAGAATTAAGAGTGCATGGCTGTTGTTTAAATGTAGAGGGTGAGGGAGCACAAAGAGTTGATGTCTGATTTAAATGTTAGGTAATAGGATGGATGGCTACGCTTTTAAGTGGCAGGAATAGATTGTGGGAAAGAAGTTTCCTGAGCCTGTTATGGTGATAACAAGTAGATCCTGCTGAAGATGCAGAACTAGGATAGGGAGAGATGGTGAACTATAAATTCTGTACAGGTTTGGGGGCTGTCATACTGCAGATGGAGGTGAAGCTATGGACATTGACCATCTAGGTAGAACATGTAGTACAAACGGGAAAGTGCCTGCTCTATAGATAGAAAGCTATAAGAATGATAGGTGAGGCTGGGCATGGTGGCTCACGCCTATAATCCCAGCACTTTGGGAGGCTGAAGCGGGCAGATCACCTGAGGTCAGGAGTTTGAGACTAGCCTGGCCAACATGGTGAAACCCTGCCTCTACTAAAAATACAAAAATTAGCCAGGTGTGGTGGTGGGTGCCTGGAATCCCAGCTACTTGGGAGGCTGAAGCAGGAGAATTGCTTGAACCAGAGAGGTGGAGGTTGCCGTTGAGCCGAGATCGTGCCATTACACTCCAGCCTGGGTGACAAAGCAAAAAAAAAAAAAAAAAAAAAAAAAAAAGTGATAGATGAGACCCAGGAGGGACTTGTCCTGTAGAAACCAGGAAAGAATAATGTCCAGAATGAGGAGCTGGCCACAACGGTGGCTTTTGTGAGGACAGACCTGATGAGGGGAATGAATCTGGCAGTTAGGAAACCATTGAAAATCTTTCTTGAGAGTAGCTTCCAAGAGTTGGATCATGGGCGAGAGATTAGGGCTTGCTGAGGAATCATCCAAATAAATGCCTTTGTAAGCTACAGCAAAATGTAAGTGAGAGATAGAAGTCTCTGAAGTGTTTACTGACAGAGATGTTCAATATGCCTTCTTCATCCAGGTCATAAATTTAATTTTTCTCTATGGAAATGGCTAAGGTAAAACAGTGTTTGTACGACTGGTCTTATGAGACTCACCTGGGGTGCCTGTTAGGCTACATTCTCCCAGTCTCCCTGTTAGGATGAGACATGTGAACCTTTAATGGTTTTTAACAAGCACTCCAGATTATTTTTATGATCAGGTACACTTGGGTTACACTGAGACAGGTGAAATAGCCATATTTTGCCTATGAAAAAATAACTCAAATGAAGCCATGAGGAGAATAAGAGCAGAGCCATTGGGATATACACCCAGGTCTGACTTAGGCTATGATTCTTTCCACTGGAAAAGCTGTCTCTGCAGTTCCTTCAGTTCTTGAATAAGTTAAGAGTTTTTCATCTTGATCATGGAACCCTCAAAATAGGGCAAGTCGGTCTTGGGGAGATAAATAACCTTATATTCTTCCTATTTTGGGAGGTGTTCATTTTTCACTTTTTATCCCTGTTTATGTTTCTTCTTCTTTCTGAAGATAGCATTTCGCTCTAACACTTAGGCTGGACTGCAGTGGTGCAATCACAGTTCACTGCAGCCTCGACCTCCTGGGCACAAGCTATCCTCCCACCTCAGACTCTGAGTAGCTGGGACTACAGGTGTACACCACCATACCTGGCTAATTTTTAAAGTATTTTTGAGTACATTTGGAGTCTCACTATGTTGCACAGGCTGGTCTCAAACTCCTGGCCCCCCAAGCAGTTCTCCTGCGTCAGTCTCCCTGAGTGTTGGGTTTGCAAAGGAAAGCCACTACATCTGGCTGTGTTTGTTATGAATGCCATATCTTTTTTTAAGTTCAACTTTTGTTTCAGATACAGGAAGTACATGTGCTGATTGTTACATAGTATATTACACCTAGGTAGTGAGCATAGTACCCAATGGTAGTTTTTCTTTTTCTTTTTTTTTTCTTTTGAGGTGAAGTGTTGCTGTGTTGCCAGGCTGGAGTGCAGTGGCACGATCTCGGCTCACTGCAGCCTCTGCCTCCTGGGTTCAAGTGATTCCCCTGCCTTAGCCTCCTGAATAGGTGGGACTACAGGCATGCACCACCCAGCCCAGCTAACTTTTTTTTTGTATTTTAGTAGAGATGGGGTTTTACCATGTTGGCCAGGGTGGTCTCAATCTTCTGACCTCGTGATCTGCCTGCCTTGGCCTCCTAAAGTGCTAGGATTACAGGCATGAGCCACCACATCTGGCCCCAGTGGTAGTTTTTCAGTTCACCCCCTGCCAGTAGTCTGCAGTGTCTGTTGCTCCCATGTTTATGTCCATATGTGCTCAATATTTAACTTCCACTTATAAGTGAGAACACGCAGTATTTGATTTTCTATTCCTGTGTTAATTCGCTTAGGATTGTGGCTTCTAGCTCTCTCCATGTTGCTGCAAAGGACATGATTTCATCTTTTTATGGCTGCTTAGTATTCTGTGGTATATATGTACCACATTTTCTTTATCCAGTTTGCTGCTGATGGGCACTAGGCTGATTCCATGTCTTTGCTCTTGTGAATAGTGCACTAAATGCTGTATCTCGTTGCTATCCTCTGGTCATCTCTGCATTCAGCCTGAGGACTTTGTTTTTCAGCAATATGTATCTACTTGATGTTTTTCTTGATGAGCACCTCTCTCTTAGACAGTGATTAGGTATAGTAGCAAATCTTTATTGCTCCGGTGGTGTTTCTTAATTCCAGCCACAGCAGAAGGGGAGCCTCCATTCCAGAGACATGCTTGTGGGGAGGAGCCCATAATGAATACCACAACTGGCTTGTAACGCAAGAGAGGAGGAATACCTTTTTTTTGATACCTGACAGAATTGTTAGGGGATACGCTATTATCCCCATTTCAAGGGGTTAAAATAATTAAGGGTACCTGACTCAAATCTAAGAACTAGATTAAGTATCAATAGTCATTAAGAAGGAAACGGAGATACTTTTTATTTTGTTTTAGTGACAGTGTCTCACTCTGTCCTCCAGGCAGGAGCACAGTGGCGCAGTTGTAGCTCACTGCAGCCTCGAACTCCTGGGCTCAAGGGATCATCCCACCTCAGCTTCCCAAGTCACTGGGACTCCAGCCCTGCGCCACCATGCCCAGCTAATTTTTTAAAAACTTTTTTTTTTTTTTAATAAAATGTGGTCTTACTATGTTACAGGGCTGGAGTGTAGTGTCGTGATCTCAGCTTACTGTAACCTCTGCCTCCCGGGTTCAAGCGATTCTCCTACCTCAGCCCCCAGAGTAGCTGGGAC